>NC_071578.1:4316752-4334252 GCF_024509145.1 Vidua macroura | reverse complement strand
AATAGTGATGGATATAAACCTATAAAGTATCTAAACTGAACCTTTTAGCAATCCATGAGCAATACTATCATTTCTTTAATAGAACTCGCTGACCGTGCCTTTCTCAGATGCCATTTGTCATTTTCAGTGTGCAATAATCAATAACTTGGCTTTGAAATAAATAATATAACAGTCACAATATATTATCTTTCAGGCTGGCCTTATACTAACCATAAAACAAGACTAGGAGAGATGAAAACTTTAGGAAAATGCCAAAAATTAAATACCTGAGAGTGGGAGCTAAATTAACAAGCAGCTTTATATAGCTTCCCTTCCAAATTCATTTCTGCTTACCTTCCTTTTAGGAAACTATACCTGTTGGAATCAGAAAAACAGAAACTTCTACAGACACTGAAGAGTTTGATCCATAGCCTTAAAAGAATCTCAGATTGATGTAAAAATAAAACACATGGACATTAAGCAAAGAAATCATAAACTTATGTTTCTATAGTTGTAAGAAAAAATATGCCTCAAGTGAGTGAAAAACTGTATTGATAAGATGGTGAATGGTTTATAATGTGAGAGTAGCTATATAGAGTAAGTTAAGAGTTAAAAATTATAATAGAAACATATGTGTGCATGTGAGACAAAAACCCACTAGACAAAAGTATCCACAGTACAACAAAATTAAGTAAAAGTGACTGGTCAAAAAAAACCAAATAAACCTTGTAGCATCCATTCATTAAATTAGAAAGTTCTATGTTATCTTGAAAAAACTTGTGACTACTCTTGTGCTATAACCAACTATTTTCTCCTTTAAAATCTCACAACCTCTGAAACTGATTTTATCTGAGCAATAAATCGTTCTTAACCCAACATTAGTCCCATCTCTCAATAAAAAGCAGCAACAATAATATATACCTACTTTTAAAATAAAAAAGAAGGATTTGGGATCATCTGAGTTCAGGTTTGGGACAAATGCCATCTGGCTGTGAGGCTGGTGCCATTTCTCTCCCAGCACTGGGTCAGTGAGGCGTGTGAGCACCAGATCCTGCTGCTGTTATTCAGTGCAGCAATTAAACACATGCTAAGTTTTAAACATATGATCGTTGCATTAAAATCAACGGGGGCCAAGAGCGTGCCTAAACTGAACCTGTCTCTAAAAACCCAGCTGGAGTTTGGAAAAGCAGCTCCACGGTGAGGTGGCTGAATCCTGCTGAAGTTTTGGGGGCTTTCCTCAGGTCCCTCGCTGAGAGCAGGAGGTGACACGCGTGTGCTGGCAGGGCTGGGTGTGGTGGCACCTGCCAGCTGTCCCTGCAGGACCTGTGCTGGCACCTGAGGAAAGCCTGCTGTGTGCTCAACTCCATTTCATTCATGCTTTGGGCAGAGGCTGCTGGAAAACCTAGATACCAACACAAATATAAATTACATCTGCTCCCTCTGCCACCTCAGGGATCCCCTCAAAGGAGTAGAAAGGACAAGCTGGAGAACTGTAGGACAGGGTACACTTAGGATGCAAGAGCAAACTTAGCTCTGGATTTCCTCCTTTGACCAAGAATTGCTCAAATCTTTAGCTGTCCCACATATTTTTTTTTTCCCTGGTTGAATTTGATCTGTGGCCAAAAATCCTTCCAGAGCTCCTGCTCAGCCTGGGCTGGTGTCTGATCATTTCTGCCCAAAAGCAAGGCTGCAGTTCCAGTGACAGGGGGGAAGAACCCAGACCTTTCTCATGTTCAGGGAAGCAGTGCTGAGAGCAGAAAATTCCCTAAGAGGAACTCTCAGAAGAGAGTTTACATCAAAGTAAAATCTCCTGGTTCAAACCTTCGTCACAGCTCCAACACAGCAGCACTAGCACTGCCCAAGTCCTGCACTCAGGAAGGGAGCACCGTGCCCTGCAGGTGACAAAGAGGGACATTTGGGCAGCCCTGGGCTTCCCCCTGCCCAGCCTGAGGTGTGCAGGGCAGGGCTGGGCAGCCAGGGCCGCTGTGGTCCTGGGCTTGCTCCTTAGGGCTGGATATTTTGTGATTAAGGAGAGAGGCACTGTCTCCTGCCTGGAAAACTGGCTTTGGAGTGCTGCTCCAGGGCTCCCTGCTGAGCTGCTCGAAGGTTTGCTGAGGCTGAAAGAGCAGGGCAAGAGAGGAAGGCTTTGTGTCAATAAATCCTGGTGGTTCAGCTCCGAGGCAATGTTTCCTCTGCCATCAGTGTAACAGCTTTGGCTGTTCTTTCCAGCTGGAAGTTCTTTCTGGAAGCTCTTCCAGGCCACAGTGATGCCCCATGCCCTCAGCCCTCGAGGAATGTCCTCACTGAGAGGAGAGCCAGCAGATTCCTATGGGCATTCTTGAAGGAATTTTAAATAAGTTATGGATGGGACTTCTGAGTTTTTTTGATAATGTGATTTATTTTCTTATTTTTTCCTTAGGTAGGAAGGGTGAGTTTGGTTTACATTGTTATAGTATGGTTCAGAAGGTTACAAGACTTTTATAAGACCTTTTAAGGAGTTATTCATTAATAAAACACTGTTAACAAGAATATTTATGTTTTTGACTTAATCTTTAAATATTTTGTTTTATGGACTCATGCTTGACTTACAAGCCCAAAGTTCTAAGAGTTCTTTACATTTCAAATTCCGGCAGATTCCCAAGAGATCATCCCCCCCATCCCTGGCTGCTGTTTAATCACTGAGATTTAGTTACAAACAACAGAGCTTCCTGTCCTCGGGTCTGAGCAGCCCTTGTCACTCCTGTGGTTTGAACTGATGGTAACAATTAAAACCTCCCAAGCTCTGTGCTGAAGCTCTCCCATCCCTTGCCGCAGGTGGGATCGATGCAGCCCCAGCTCTCACCACCCCACCAGCCACTTCATCTCCACCACCTTTTGGATGTCACTTAATCACCCCTCCTCACCTGCCCCACGCCAGCTCTGCAGGGCAGGAATGGCTGGGAAAACTGGTTCAGGGCCTCACACCACGAAGTTTCAGCCTCAGCTCAACTCCTCAGCCACTCTCGTAAACACAAATAATTAATTTTACATTGTCTTTTTTAAGAGCAGGAAAAAGGGAGCTTGAAGGAAGTGATTTGATTTAATTTTCTCCTCTACTCCTGAGCAGAATTGAAGGCTACAATTAGGGAGATGAACTGAGAGAGGACGGACAAGAAGGACTCTGTAAGATCTCTGGGGTTTGTAGAGCATTTATTATAAGTAACACCAGCACGTGAATCTAAAAATAGTGTCTCTGATGCTGTGTGTATATGACTGATATTAAAAATGACTGATTTAAAAGAAAGTGCTTCACCTCTGTTGCCAACCAGAAAGGTAGCTCTCTAGTATTCTCAGACTTAAATGCTGCCAGTATTTCACGTTAGGATAGTCATAAAGTTAAAGGTTAATAGGCTGTACAAATGGCAGAGTTTAAAGGGAAAAATGAAGATGGGAAGATTTCTAGCACTTAGGGAACATTTTAAAAATGAAACTCCTCTGCCTAATGTAATTTTCCCTATATTCTTTCTCATGCTGTTGATCATTATTGAAAATATTTCTATTTGCATAAGTGATTTCTCCTTCAGTGCCCGCCTCCGTTTGCTTTTTGGATCATCATTACTTCCCACAGCACGTGAGTCATAATCCTGCTGCCTGCCCTAGGAGCCTGCTGCTGTGAGAAGGGTGAAATTGAAGCCACAGCTTCGCAGGGAGGATGGGCAGGGAGCCCCAGAGCGTGAGGAGGGCTTTGATTTAATTGCAAGTCATTAGAATTGGCAGGTTGAGGAGCGAGGCAAAGCACGAATGGGATTTGGGATGGAAATGGGATTTGGTTGTGGTGTTTCAGATCAGCTCAGCAGATGGGGTGAGTGGTAAAAGGGTGGTGCTGGGTCAGCTTTGATGCCATGGGTGGGGTGCACTGTGTCCTCTAAGCCTGGAGCTGGAGAGTGGAGTCTAACACTGAGATTAATGTGACTTAGGTGAAGACTTTACACAGAGTCCGCCAGCTGTCACATCTGCTCTTGCACTGAGGGGGGAAAATTCTCCCTTCTTGTCTCTGTTGGCCTTCCAGAGCAACTGGGAAAAGTTGTGCTGGAAAAGGGGTGAAACGTGGCTCTTTAAAATGTACTTTTCATTACCCTGATGCTCTTCCCTCTGACCAGATCACGGGAGGGTTCAGGGTGGAGGGCTCTGCTCCAGGTGGTTCCTTCTCTTCTTGTCCAAGTCCAGCATTACACACACCACAGGGCTAAGCTGCAATCAGCTGTGGGCAACGAGTGGGAGCACCTTCCAGACAGGATTTATTCTTCCTGCTTTTGTCATTCTTACTGCTTTCTTTATTCTTACTGCTTTCTTCACTTCTGTAGGTATCTGACAGTCCCCTCCAGGTATTGCTGCAGTCTGGGTGTGCAGAGGCTGGGAGGCAAATGAAAAATCTCATCTCTGCCTGGCTCTGACACCCTGTGCCTCCACAGGTACCTCTGGCTTTTCTTCCTCGGTTTTCCAGCAAATTTCTACTTTTCTGGAGCATGTTCCTGTTGCACACGACATGTTCCTAAAAACCTTCTGGGCCTGAGAGATGCTGAAAAAGTCAGATACTCCTGATTTATTTTAGGTCTGGAATAAAAGTGATTGCTGAGCAAAACCTCCTCCCCTCTGCAGCTGAAATGGAGAAAGGACCATGCCTTGGCGTTCCCTCTGCTAAGGAATTTTATGGCTTTTCCACGGGGTCTGACCTTTGATTTTGTACAGAAAGTTCCTGAAGTTGTAGGAGATGATCCATGCAGAGTGCTCTGAAAACCAGGACATCAAGCTTCACATTCCTTGTGCACAGATCCAGGGAAAGCCCAGGGAGTGCCTGTCCCTAAGGATAACTGCTGCTCTGGGCATCCTGCAGAAGGGACTCAAGGCTGCAGTGGGGCCATTTCATGCTATGAAATAAATAAATAAATAACTAAAACATGCACAGGACATTTCCATGAATTTCTATGGAATTTCCAGGAATATTGAATGGCATTTTCTTCCTCCTTTCCTCTCTTGATTTCCAATCTTCCAGCCTTCAGTTAGTTGCTGCTCTGCTACATACCTTCCAAAAGTGTAATATTAATATAGCAGAACACGACAGCACTGAAACTCTTTTTTGAAGATGTGCAAGGGTTGTATTTCTTTTGCATGTGACACTGCATAGAACATGATTAAAACATTTTGAGCACTTTAAACACTTTAAACATTTTAAAATGAAAGCAGAGGTAAACCCACCACACCCTACCAGGTAAACCCATCATAACCTACCTCCTTGTCCCTTCCTGCCAGGACTAAAATGCTGAATAAAGGAAATAAAAGGAGTAAAATGCTTGAAGTGCAAAGGGTTTTTTTTAGGAGTCTCTTTTACCATTGCTTGGATTAAAAACTTTTGCAAGACCTCCAGTAATTAATTTGCAGAGTGTTTTCCTTGACTTTCAGTCATGTGCTGCCTTTGGGATTGTTTGCAGCTCCTCTTTCCACCCTCAGGACTTGTTCTGTGATAAACTTCTTGGATCCAAATAAGAATACAGAAGAAAAGAGGGTTTGGTTCTTTTTTTTTTTTTTTTTTTTTTTCCCATGCTGAACCTTTTTCTCTGAGGCAGCTTTGCCTCAGAGACCCCCACACTGCTGGGCTGGCTGGTGGAGCCCTTCCCCCCTCTGCCTCAGAGGTACTTGTGGAGGCATGGAATTGCTCGTGGTGGAGCCTGTGGAATTGCTTGTGTGAAGAAGTGCCCACCTAAAAGCAAAGGCTCCTTTCTATTTGGTCCTTTGTAATTTCTGGTTCTTCATACATTTTTACAGACAGCTGGAATGGTTAAAATGTTCCAAAATAAAAGACAGTTTTCTTTTGAAAAAGGGGCCATGCCTAAAAGTTGAGAGTGGAAAAGGCTGCCTGTAACCTTTTATTGGCTTCATTCTCTCTAATATATCTGCCTTGTACGCCAAGAAAAGTATAAACAAATGGCAGGGTATTGGTTTTTCACTAACAGGGCTTAAACCAAGGTTATAAAAAGCATATCCTATCTGACGCTATTTATGAAACAATTAATATTGTCAATGCCTTTTCCATCTCCTCCGAGTTACACATACTGCATAAACTTTGATATATCCCTGAGAAGTACAAAAAATACCAGCTGGGGAATAAACATGGCAATGCACTGTTGGAAAGCAAAACAATTCTCACATCTTCTTATCAAATTCTTTGATATTAAAATAACCTGAGATGTAATTCCCTTGAATTTGTCTGAGAAGGTTTGGAGAACAGTAGACAAAGGGTCCTGGATTTTATTTGTAATCTCAGGGTTTAGATACAGCTAATTATTTTTGTTGTATAGAGCTTTTACAATAGCAGCAGACCTCTAATTTTTTTTTATTATTATTTATTGTCGCTATTGGACATGAAATGAGTACACAGAAGCTTGGTAAGTTTAAAAGAGAAAAGACTTAGTTTTATTCAAACATCTGGTATTTATAGAATTTCAAAGGTGACCGTGGATTGGAGGATGGAATTACCACCTCTCCAACCACACTGGTCCAAAGATCAATCAAACATTTCTCTCCACCCACAGAGAAATATATAAACTATTATATTTATACATGAAATTGTGTGGGAACTCTGACTCTCAAATATGTAAACATTATCAGAAGCCTAAAGAAGCTTTATGAGAACTTTAAAACTTTCAAAAGAACTATAAAAGAAAACTTAACATTTCAAAAATCAGGGCAGCAATTTATTTAGCATAGAGCCATTAAGTCCGCTCTTTCTCTGTCGCACAGATAGGAGCAGATAGGAGCTCCGGCCCTCATCCCGCTCAGGGCAGCGCTGTCCCGGGATGCCCGGGATGGCATCCCCCGCTCCCAGAGCTGCGGGAAGGTTCTCTCAGGGCAGCGCTGTCCCGGGATGCCCGGGATGGCATCCCCCGCTCCCAGAGCTGCGGGAAGGTTCTCTCAGGGCAGCGCTGTCCCGGGATGCCCGGGATGGCATCCCCCGCTCCCAAAGCTGCGGGAAGGTTCTCTCAGGGCAGCGCTGTCCCGGGATGCCCGGGATGGCATCCCCCGCTCCCAAAGCTGCGGGAAGGTTCTCCCGGCGCTGCCCGTGGTGCTGAAGGGCGGCGGGAGCATCCAGCGCTCCGTCCATCCACCCGCTGCTGGATTTGCATTGATTAGCGGCAGTACAGTAATTCCAGAAATCAATCTGGAAATCTGTCCCCAGACAGAAAGCAGAGACGTCTTGGTGGCCAATATCGCACAGAGCCAAGTTTCCCAGTTGGAGATATTTAAAATAATCGTTCCCCCCACCCTTGTTTGTCACCTGAAAACATCAGCGCTGCTTATCAATAGCCCTGTGTGTGTGTCAAGCATTCCGATCAATATATTATCATTTCAGAGCCTGATTGTGAAGGTGAAGGGCATTTTCAAGGACGTCTGGAAATCCTGATCAGTGCTCTGCACTCTCTGATCAGTTTCAGTGCTTTACAAGCATCGTGGCCGGAGCAGAATCAAATCAGGGTCTCTGACAGGGGAGGCAACGCCTCATCCTCTCCCTTGGAGCAGCCCTGGCTGCCAAAAAACAAACAAACAAACAAACAGCAGAGGTGTCATTCACACGTTGGCCCTCGAGTCTTTTTGCATTTCCTCTGTTCTTCACCCCACTGCAGCTCTCCAGCACAGCAATCCATAACAAACCTCTCGTGGCAGCGTGACGTGCGCTGTCCAGGATTTTCCTGACTGGAATATTTAAGGTAACATGTGATCTGGGTGGGATTTGTTACGTGGCGAGGGTTTTTTTTTTCATTGCACACATAACTTGGATGTCACACTCTGGGAATGACAGCACACAGCAAGGAAGCTCATCAGGCTGCTGAGGAGAAACAGCTGATGTTTATTTCTAAGTTAAAGTGGTTATTCTGACAATTCTATTGCTCTGTAGATGCCCAACATTATTTAGCTGTGTTGCATTTCATGCATATAACCAGCTGGAAGTCTTCCACTTTCTGTCATACATAATATTTCATTATTATTTGCTTTATCTGCCACCTTGAACAAGGTGTTTAACTGCACTTAGTCCCTTTTGACCATTTTGGTTTGTTGTTTTTTTGGGTTTTTTTTCTGATATTGTTTACAGATCCTTAATGACAAGACAAAAATCTGCTAATGTAAAATGATGTGGAAAAGTGACCCTTGGTTGGGTTTTGTCAGTGCTTCATGGCTGCTTTTCATATCTTCATATGAGGAAGTTTCAAGCCACCACTCTGAACTGGTTGGATCCCTGTGTCTTAATTCCAAAGGGAATCTTCTCTTGTCCAAAAAAACATGTAACTACGATGGCTGTGATGGTGTCAGATGTTTTGCACAGCCTGCATTCAATCCTTCTGCTGCTCTGCACAAGCATTGCTTCCATCAGGTTTATTCCTGATGAAGTTCTGATGTCTATTGCTAATGTTTAACCAAAATGCATTAAAAATAATTTCTGTATAATGCTTCTTTTCCTAATAGGTCTCCAATTTTTTCAATTTGGAAATTGAAAATTTCCATATTTTCAATTTTTCTATTTAATTTATAATTAAATAAAATAAATAATTTTATTTAATTATAAATTAAATATAAATTTAATTTAAAAATTTTAAAAAAGCAGTAATGTAAAAAAAACAAACAAAGAAAACCTTCAATGTAAAGCTGTGGCTCAAAGTAGGATGATGTGAAATTTGTGCAGTCATTTCTTGGCCTCTGATACTTTGTTTTTATAATGTGAAGTTGTGCACCTATATTAATATATTTAGAGATAAGCAACTTTTTTGTCTAGGATAAAGTATTCCCTGGAATTTACAGGAAGGTTGTGCAGAAAGAAGCCCAAAAACGTTCTTTTCTCTGTAGAACAGTGTGCCATGGGAGCAACATGAGAATTTTTAAATATCTGAAGACAAGAAACGCTGGAGATTCCCCAGCCAAACGAGGGAGGAGGAGCCTCCTGTGGCAGAGTCATTAAAAAGTGCAAAGCACACGGAGGTTTTGACAAAGAAGCTCTTGTGGGAGCACAAAATTACCCCATCATTCATTTATTTTGCAAAACCACGAGCTATTCTGGGGATCTGCTGACTCAGAACAAGCTGGTTCAGGCTGTCATGCCTGCTACAGCAAACATTAATAGGGAAATCAGGGTGATCTGAGGATCTTTCCATGAAATTCAAGGCACAGCTCATGTTCAGAAGGTAAATCCAGAACAACTCTCCTACAACAGCCAAGGATCTGTGATAGGAACACGAGAGGCTTTATAAGCAGCTGGTTTTTGAGTCAATGGGCTGTAACACTTTTGAAATCAATGATTATTTAAGAACTCCTAAAACTGCACATTATCCAGCTGCCCTGCACACAAACGCTGGATCTGCTCTGCTCTCTGTTGGCTCTCTGCAGATGGGCAGTTTGGATCTGAGATCTGAAGGCTGAGTGTGGCTCAGAACACCTCTGTTCTAGCCACAGTCACCATCGAGCTCTGCAGCAATTTTCTACTTCACTAGCAGCTGGAAATACTCAGCACTTTTCAGGTGTGGTGACAGGATTCTTTTGTGGCTTTAATTTATGGCCACATCTGCTTATTTTGGATTTCACCAGTCCTGATGTTGACATAATCCTGGTTTTGATTTTTGGGTGTTTTTACTTTTTTTACATGATTCAGAGTTTACAACCAGCTATAAAATCACTGATCTTCAGATATAAAGCTGCAAAGCCACCATCTATTCATTTTTACTTTGGGTGTCTCTGTCCTGACAGATTTTGAAAGATGAGCTGAAGTTTATGTTTGGATAAGATGTTAAAGAACAGCACATGCTCTGCCTTCAAATCCTCCAGTGATACTTCTCACAAAGGATTTCCTCCAGTGTATTTAGCTGACCTCCATTTGGTGAGTTCATTTGTGGAAGTGATAAATTGTGCACACATGACTAATGCCAGGGTGATGAAACCTTCTAGAAATTATTCTGGTGGGCAAGGCAAAGTGACAAAAGCAAAGGATGTGTTGTATGAGTTTGTGATGAGATCAGAGCATCTTAACACATTCTATAGAGTAGCTGTGTAGTGCTCTGTGAGACAAAGATTGTGCTTAAATCACCTCATCAGTTCTGTCCCTGTGGATTTTCTCCAAATTGCATGGAATTTGCAGCAGCACTTGTGTCACAAAAACATCACAACCCAGAAATTTCTCCCCTTTTCTGATAAAAATGCCATCTCTGTGAGTCAGACACAGGACTGTGATGAGCCTCAGAAATAAAAGTCTGATAAATTGAATGACCTGCTTTCTTGAAGCACGAGGAGATTCTAATATTTGTCAGGGAGGACTCTCAGCTTGCCAGGAAGCCACTGGAAAACAGAGACTAACAAAGCCTTCCATTTAAAGGTACAAAAATGCCATTGTAAGGCATAATAAGGGAACAACTTAACTGTTCCAAAATACCTCTCAACCCACACACATCTCATACACCCTGATCCACTCAGTCTGGGGAAACCTGAGACAGCCTTCCAAGCACAACTCCCTTGTAGTTTTTCCAGTCTTGAATAAAACATCCTTATCAAATACATCCTACAAGAGACATTCCTTTAGATGAGAAAGTAGCATCCCTTTTCTGGGTAAGCTCTGTTTGTTTCCAGCCATGCATTTCAGAAGGAGCACTTGAAAGACTGACAGAGAAATGCTGAAGAACTCAGATTTTTAAAAGGCCCTGATAATATGAAAGGATTTGCAGTAGGAAGGGGACACCCATTGAGAACAGCTCAGACTCTACAGCAGTTAATCTTTGGCAAACACAAAATTGTGTTTATGTGCCTGGACAGCGTGACAGGAGCTCTAAAATCTGATGGTGGAAGGATTCATTTTGATGGCCTGGGAAAGGAGCGTTTCTGTGTGGGGCAAGCTGTTAAATGTCTTCTCACCCTTTCTCCTTTCTCCCTCTGGACGTCCAAACCCTGATGCAAGGAGGTGCCTCAGCATTCTCCATATTTAATGTTAGCCACGGAATCAAGCAGTGCCTGGGTGGAATTCTGCTTCCCCACAATAGCTGGAAGCCCAGATGTGCAGACTTCTTCAGGAGAGATCCCACTTGGGCAAATAAAGGAACAAGGAAACTCAGCCCTGCCCTTTCCTCAGGATGGAAAAGAGAAAGCTGAACCCAAGGTGACCCAAAGTTTGTCACCTGTGCTTACAGTGGGGACGCTCAGGGGTGGCAGATAAAGATGGGGAAAGAATCTGGGTGAAATAGGGGCTGCAGTGGGTAATTCCTGCCAGGGAACCAGGGCTGCTGTGCTCTGCACATCCTCGTCAGCAGCCTGCAAGCCAGGGCTTTTTGGAGCTGCTAGCAGTGGGGCACCACAGAATCACAGCACACAGGCTCATGCTCCAGCCTAGCTAGAGTGTAACTCTTTAGAAAAATAATGAAAAAGAAGAGGCAGTGCTGAGACAGGATAAATAAGGAGATAAATCACTTTGCAATACAATACAGCCAAAACCTGAAAATAAACAATTACTTTAAATCATATCAAGCACCTATCACAAACATCACATTTATACAATTGATCCACGTGTAAATTAGCCAATTAATTCTGAATTGCAACACTAATGAAATAATAATTATCTGTTTACAATGGAATGGTACGAGAGAAAGTCTAGAAACAGAAATAAAGATTGCAGCAAAATCCACTCAGCTCCATCACCAGTGGGCAAGGGGGGAATGGTCAATACCAGTCTTTAACATCCAGATATTTCTGGGGAGGGGGAATAAATAAAATATGTAAATAAGCAAGAAATCTATGGACCTTAAATAATAGAGACAGAGAAATGCTCTTTTAGAACACTGCAGGGGTGTTTTTTTTTTGTTTGTTTGTTTTGTAGCAAAGAATTGCAAAGCGAGAATTTCTTGTAAGTTAACCAGAGGCTGGTTTGATTTTTTTTTTTTTTGTCCTTGCTTGGCTTTCTACCGTGAATTGTTTGCCCTGAGGGGCTCCAAAGGGATTAGGACCTCATAATTACCAAAGCAGTGAAAGATGGATGGAAAAGGGTGGGAGCTTCAGTACAGAATTATTTTGGTGACTCATATCTAAATAAAATCTACACTGAGATGGAGAAATGCACTGGGGTCTTCTATAAGAACTTTCCACCCTTGGCTTTTCATGTAAGAGCTGCAAACATTTAGCACAGAGCTTTAGCCCACGTCTCAGGCAGGAGCCTGAGTTAGGTGGCTATTGGCTGTTTTCTGGATAGAAACTATTTTCTGTCTGTACATTTCCTCTGTACATTTTACCCCAGAGTTGAGGGATATTCCCAGAGAAACAGCATTTCTTTGAAAAATTCCCAATGACCTTTTCTTTGCCAGGTGCTTTAAGTTGTTAATGAGAGCAGGAAAAAGAAACAGTTGTTAATAACAGAATATTTCTGCAAACTATTAATTGCTGAGACCCCATCCCCAAGATGTGTGGAAGGGACATGAAACACCACATCTGTTGCAGCTAAAAACGTTGTGTGACTGGTTCTATACAAATTCTCCCTCTATTTATAACTTCCAAGTGTTCAGGAGGAGGAAAGAGTCCCGGGCAGATTGATTCAGATTAAAAAAAAAAAAAGTCTCGTTTCAAAATGCCAAGTGGGTGTCTTTAAAACTAAAGCAAGAAAAATCAGGTAGATTTGATCAGGGCATTAAAATGTTTAGAAGTAGAGATTGTTGCCCCTATGCACAGATGAGCACATCCAAGTCCAGAGCTCTGTGTGTGCCAGGGCAGATGCTTGCAGGTGTTGATGCTCAAAGGTATTCCAAACGTTTAGAATGATGCCAGAACTGAGTCCTTCCTTCCTTCCTTCCTTCCTTCCTTCCTTCCTTCCTTCCTTCCTTCCTTCCTTCCTTCCTTCCTTCCTTCCTTCCTTCCTTCCTTCCTTCCTTCCTTCCTTCCTTCCTTCCTTCCTTCCTCTCCTTCCTCTCCTTCCTCTCCTTCCTCTCCTTCCTCTCCTTCCTCTCCTTCCTCTCCTTCCTCTCCTTCCTCTCCTTCCTCTCCTTCCTCTCCTTCCTCTCCTTCCTCTCCTTCCTCTCCTTCCTCTCCTTCCTCTCCTTCCTCTCCTTCCTCTCCTTCCTCTCCTTCCTTCCTCTCCTTCCTCTCCTTCCTTCCTCTCCTTCCTCTCCTTTCTTCCTCCTCTTCCTCTCCTTCCTCTCCTTCCCAGCCCTTCCTTCCCTCCCGGCTACCGGCGGGCAGTAGGCGGTATTACCGCCCTACCGGGGTCGCGTCGCGGTTCCCAGGGCTCCAGGGAGCTGCCGCTTCCCGGTGTCCCGGGGTGTGCGGGGCGCTGCGGGGAACGCTCCGGGCCCGCCCGGCCCCGAACGCGGGGCGCTCCCGCGGCCCGCCAGGGGGCGCCCTGCGCCCGGACCCCGGGAACGGCGGGGACGGAACCGGGAACGGGGCAGGGATGGAGCCGGGAACGGGGCAGGGATCAGCGAGCAGGGCACGGATGGAACCGAGAACGGGGCAGGAATGGAACCGGGAACAGTGGGGATGGATCAGCAAGCGGGGCAGGGATGGAACCGGGAACAGCGGAGATGAATCTGGGAACGGGGCAGGGATGGAACCGGGAACAGGGCAGGGATGGATCCCGGGATCACCCCGTGCCTGAACACGCAGAGCGGCAGGGATAGATCCTAGAAGTACCGTGCTCGGATTCCGAGAACGGCAGGGATCGATCCCGGGAGCGCCCCACGACCGAACCCCGGGAGCGCCCGGAGCTCGAAGCCCAGGAGCAGGGCAGGAACGAATCCCGGGATTCGGGCAGGAACGAATCCCGCTGCCTCGTGCCCTGATCCCACGAGCGGCGGGCCCGAGTCGTGCCCGTTGTCGCCCCTCCGCCGCGGGCTCGACGTGTCCCGCCGGCCCCGCTGCTGCGCGGCCGGGAGCCGAGGCGGCGGCAGAGCTGCGCGGGGCGCGGAGGGCACCGTCGGGGGAGAGCTCTCCCGCCGCCCCGCAGCCCCCGCCCCGCAGCCGTCCGCTGAATCGTTTCTGCCCCGCGGCGGAGCGGAGCGCAGAGGGTGTCCGGTGCCCGGTATCCCGGCGGGGCCCGGCCCGGCCCGCTCCCCCCGCTCGGCCGCGGGCGGCTTTTGTTCCCGGCGGCGCGGGGCGGGGGCGCGGGGGGCGGCGCGGCGGGGCGGGGGCGGTTTTGAGGCTGGAGCGGCGCGGCCCGTGCCATTCGCCTGCCGCCGCTCCCGCCGCGCTCCGCCGAGCCGGTCCCTTTGTGCCGCCGGCCCGGCCCCGCTCGCTGCCTAATTGGACTCTGTAAACACCACGAACGGGCGGGCGGTCGCCGCCTCCGGGCACGGCGGCGCGTCGCGGAGGGGGGGCCGGGGCCGCGGCGGCTGCGAGCAGGGGCTGCGCGGAGCCCTCTCCTCCCGCCGCCTCCCGGCCGATCCCATTCGCCTTTGTGCGTGCCCAATCGCCGCGTGCTCCCCGCGCGGAACGGGGATGACATTTTGATTTCATCATTAGCATCCGGCGTCAGGTTGACGCAGCATCAGCGGCGGCGGGAGGCGGCGGCGGCGGCGGCGGCGGCGGCAGCGACGACCCCGGCTCTCCGCCTGCCCGCAGCAGCCCCCCGGTGCCGCGGGCTGCGCGGGTCCCCCCGGCCCCCCGCCCTGCCGCCCCCCCATGCGAGGGGCCCCCGGCCGGCCCCGCCGCCGCGCTCCCACGCCGCCCCGCCGCGCCTGTCCCCCGCGCCGCCGGGAGCCGCCACCTGCGCGCCGGGCGCGGGCTGCGGGGCCAGCGGCGGCCAGGAGCCGGGCGGGCAGCGGAGGATGCCGGAGACCGGGCAGGAGCCACCCAGCGCCCCTCCGCCGCCCCCCAAGGAGTCCTTCTACATCAAGAACCTGCTCAACGGCGGCCCCCCCAAGGCGCCCCCCAAGCAGCCGCGGGCGCTGTTCGCCCCCTCGGGCAAGGCGGCGGTGGACGGCGCCGGCTTCGCCCTCTCGCAGGTGGGCGACCTCGCCTTTCCCCGCTTCGAGATCCCGGCGCCGCGCTTCGCCCTGAGCGCCCACTGCCTGGAGCGCGCCCAGACCTGGTGGTACCCCTACGCCCTGACGCCGGCCGGAGCCCACCTGCCCCGCACGGAAGGTACCGCTCCCCAAAACTTCCATCACTCCTTCCTTCCCTCCGTCGCTCCCCGGCGGGGCGGCGGCCGTGGGGACCGGGGGCGGCGGGGCGGGGGGGGTGAAGCCGGCGCTGGGGCGGCGCGGGGATCCGGCCGGCTCGTCCCGTTCCCCCTGACGGGACGCGGGGCCTGGGGTGGTGAAGGTGTCTCTTTGTGTCCCTCATCTCCCCCTTCATGCCCCGCTTCGTCCTTCCCATCCAGCCGCAGAGAAATCCCTGCTGAGGGACTCGTCCCCCGCCTCGGGCACCGACCGGGACTCCCCGGAGCCGCTGCTGAAGGCGGAGGGGGAGCAGAAGGAGCTGGACTCCAAGAGCCCCGACGAGATCGTCCTGGAGGAGAGCGACTCGGAGGAGGCGAAGAAGGAGGGAGGCGCGGAGGACTGGAAGAAGCGGGAGGAGAGCCCGGAGAAGAAGCCGTGCCGCAAGAAGAAGACGCGCACGGTGTTCAGCCGCTCGCAGGTCTTCCAGCTGGAGTCCACCTTCGACATGAAGCGCTACCTGAGCAGCTCGGAGCGCGCCGGCCTGGCCGCCTCGCTGCACCTGACAGAGACCCAGGTGAAGATTTGGTTCCAGAACCGCCGCAACAAGTGGAAGCGGCAGCTGGCGGCCGAGCTGGAGGCGGCCAACCTGAGCCACGCCGCCGCGCAGCGCATCGTCCGCGTCCCCATCCTCTACCACGAGAACTCGGGCGCGGAGGGGGGCGCGGGGGGCGGCGGAGCCCCCGGCACGCAGCCCCTGCTCACCTTCCCTCACCCCGTCTACTATTCCCACCCCGTGGTCACCTCCGTGCCGCTCCTGCGGCCCGTCTGAGCCCGGCCGCCGCTGCGCGGAGGGGCGCGGAGAGGCGCGCAAGGCACCCGGCCGCTTGTAAGTACTGCAGCCCCCCGTGCGGGTCACCCGGCCGGCGTCTGCGGAGCGCGGGGGACTGCGGGGACACGAGTGCGGGGCTGGGGGGACCCCTTGGCGGGTGGTGGTAGGAGGGAAGTCGCGGAAATTTAGGGAAACAAAAAAAAAAAAGAAATAAAAATGTGGGGGGAGGGAAACGAAAATGAAGAAAATGAAAGCGGGGACTTGTAGAGAAACCCTGGAGCTGTCACACCTTTTGTAAAAGTGGATGAAAACCGCGATGGTCTCTCTGTGGCTTTAGTTCTATTTTTGTAAAAAAAAAAAAAAAAAAGGAAGAAAAAGAAAAAAAAAAAAAAAAAGAAAAAAAGGGGGAAAAAGAAAAAAGGATAGTAATAAAATAAAATGAATGGTCCCAGGCCACTCCTCGAGATTTGCCAAAAGCTAATGGGAAGCTGAATTTCTGTTCCTTTCGGATCTCTTCTTCTGCCTCCAAATAATTGTCCAGGCTCCTGATCCTGTCGTGACTCAAACTTCATCGACCACGGCTTTTCATTTAAACAGATCTTTGCCTCTTTGCTTGCCTACGTTTTGTACCTTTCGGTTTCTGCCATGAGACTTTCACAAGCAAGAAATACAGCCTCAAAGTGAACGGTTAAATACACTCACACGCTTTGAGTGACCCTTATTTATTATCGTTTACTAGACATTTTAAATTCTTGTTTATAATTCTTGTTTTCCTAGTTGTTGGGTTGTTTCGGGTTTTTTTCCTTGTAAAGTTATTTCGGTATCTGGGGGGGTGGGGGGGATATCTGTGCCCTTTTGCTTTCTTTTGTAATACTAATTATTATTATTAATAATAATATTATTGTACTTTTGAACTGTGCAATATTGTACGACGATTCTTAAAGCACTGCTTTTATTTGAATGGTGAGGAAAGGGTTTTTAGCATTGTAAAATTGCGTTTCTTCATGTTGTGCAAAATAAAATAAAAAAGAATTAAAAGCGAAGGAAAGTGAGAAGAGAGGAGCAGGGCATGGGAATTAGCATCGGCTCGGCTTATGCGAATAAATAAGGGAGATTCGGTGAGCTGGGCGCTTTAAGTGAAGGACAATCAACTTTAGGGTAATTTTAATTTATTTGATATGATGTACAGTTTTCTTCTAAAGTCCATTGAGTTTGTGGATTTTAATAGGCAGAAATCAAGTGAGGAGTGGACACCTCTAGTTCTCTCTCTGTCTTAGTGTCTGCTCACCTGTTGTCTGACAATTGTTTGCTGTCTTCCCAAGGGTTTGGGTTGGTTGGTTTATTTTCTTTGTTTGATTTTAAATTTTGTTTTCCTATTTCGGTTGTACCCTCTGCCCTCTCGCTTTCTGTTAGGGATCAGTCCTATTTTTAAAACAGCCTATATTGTTATAAACTTAATGTTGTGGTGGAAAAAAAAAAATCAATAAAACCCGTTCCTTATCATTTTTAAAGTGTGGTTTTGGGCGGACAAAAAAAAAAAAAAAAAAAA
>NC_071578.1:2004252-2096752 GCF_024509145.1 Vidua macroura | reverse complement strand
CACGGGCAATGATGGATGGTGCTGAAGTCTTTCTACCACCTGATGGCACTGATCCTATGGCTTGGTACAGGAATGGGTACAGGAATACATCTTTCCTGAAAAGCCTTTTTTTTTATTTCCTGAATTTGTGGTACTTATCTGGGTCAGGCTAATCCAGAGCTTGGAATTTTAGGAGAATGTGGTTTTGGTGTGATTGTGCAAGGAAGGGCTCTACTTCAGGAGCAACAGGCTGAAGGTACAGTGAGAAATTGTTCTGTAATTTTGTTTATGCTTTAGATCCTGAGCTCTTTAGGTGGGTGTGGTTTTAGGTCTGTGTGATTCCAAATCATTTATTCTTTATTTAACCTGGGTGCAACTTTATGCCAAACCTCTGGCACTCTCCTGGTTGGCACAGATTTCAAATGCTACTTCCAGTAAAAAAACAGTAAACCCTTCACTTTTTCCTTTTGTAACTTGGGGGATTCTCTTTTACTTCCTGAAAATTCTCACTTCCCTAAGTGAATTTATCAAGGCAAGCAGAGAAAGAGATGAGCATTGCTTGTTCCCGTCCCCTTTGGTCATGGCTGCTGCCTACCCCACATCCTTATCAGGAAGTTTCTTTAAAACCACCCATAACAGCAAACAAAATTTGTGATCCCAGTGTGTACACACTGTTTTTTTCCCGTAAATTTTACTTTACTACTTCAGCCTCCATGCGGTTCATTTGAACCTTTTAGGGTCTTTTGGTTGTCATTCAAGTCCTGGGGTCAATGCAACATGAAATTTTTCACTTGTCAAAAACATTTTATGCAGGAACTGTGGCAGCAGCTGCCCTGGGTGTTTCTGGAGCACAGGACAAGATGGGGTTTGTCCTTGCAGCTCCACCTGGGTGTCTGCAGGAGCTGCTCTTGCTTGGCTTTTTCTGCTGGCTCGGAGCATCTGGAAAATGGGTGCAAATACTCCCCTTCTGTGCTTTTGCCATCACATCCTCCCTGAAAAGGGCTTTTGTCAGGCTGTCAAAATACATCTTGTCCAGTGCCAGGTGCTGGTGTCAGGGCTACGAGGTGAGGCATGAAAGTGCCTGAGTGTTTTCCACCCTGCCACTGAGGCCGAGTCTTGTGGCACCCCTTGGAAGGCTTGAAAGGGGAACAAATAATGATGCTGAGCATGACTGGGGGTTTTTTTCCCCTCTCTCTCTACCCGTGCTGAGAACAGAAAACACTTGTGATTTCCTGTCAGCTTCTCCCAGTACTTTCAGGACTCGCTCACCTTGTTTCCCCCCCCCAAGCAGAATATCGTGCCCTCAGTCCTCGGCTTCCCAAGCAAGGCGGAGAAGACATCCACATATTCCCTACACCATTTTTCTCTTTAGTGGATATTAGCAGATGTGCTTCCAGCAGACTGGCTAAGCACAAACAGGCTTTTAGAGCGACAGGTTCATGAACCAGGGGCCCCGCTGGCGCTCGCGTACCCAGCACCCCTCGCCACCCTCGCCGCGCCCCAGCCCAACGCGCCACGCCAAGCCGGCGAGCCTCGAAATCTCCCTCTCCCGAGCTCCCCAGGGTTTCTGCTGATTGATTTCTTTTTTTTTTTTTTTCCCTCCTTTTTCCCCTCCTTGCTGCCCGCTAAGCGATGCCTATAAGTGGCTGTGCGCGGCGCCGGCGCGGGGCTCACTTGCTGCTCCCAGATAAGCGCGTTAATCCTTTGTCTTGTGCGGCGGGATAAGACACCAACCCTGGCGGCAGCACCGCGGTGTTTGCTCGGGTTGCTTTCGCAGAGCTGTTGCAGAGCTCTCGGAGCGCTGGGTCTTGGCCCATTGCCCCTGCTAGGCTGCTCCCTTAATGGATTAGCCGGACTTCAAGGAAAATCCTGCCTTAACAATAGCGAGGAATCGTGTGGTCTACCTAAGGAGAGGTGCCAACGGTATTTTCTGCTACCAGCGAAGCCGCTCAGGCTCTTTGATCCGATTTCTCTCTTCTTGATTTTGATATCTCTACAAAAGCCATTGCAGATGGGAAAGGGGAAAAAAAAAAAAACAAAAAACAACAACAAACCCCAAACACGCCAGCCAAGCCACCCTCAGTTTTTGTTAATTCTTTTCTTTTTTTTTTTTCAGCTTTCCCTTCTTTTCCTTCCCCCCTCCTCCCCACCCTCCTCCCCGAGCTGCAGAGGCGGCCTCATGGAAGAGAAACTAAATCGCTCTCCTCTTGCTTTGGGCTGTTTTTCATCACTTCTTCTGTGCTTCCTGACCCCAAAAAGCAGGCTTAAGTTGCTACATTCCTGCTCCTTCACCATAGCCAGAGACACAGTTCTCCTCGTTTCAGCAGATGTGCCAAAGGTACTCTGCTTTCCCTCGGGTATAACTCCAAATTTTGGCAAATGCAAAGGTTGGACATAGTCCAGGAAAATGTTTTTGTCTTGTAAAAGTGTTTTTGTTTTGCTTTGTCTGAAAAGCAATTTATTTGGGTTTGAAATGTTGTTTGAAACATATTGCTGAAAGTCTTAGAACTCCAGAGTTTTCTCAATTTTTCAAGGGAGCTCTCACTGAGCTCCAGATGTTTTGCCACTGACCATCAGCTCTGGAAATGGGTAGCCAAGCAGGGAAATTATTATTCCTCTCAGCCTTATCTATACCAGAAGGCACAAGCAGTGACACTGAAAAAATGTCAATTAACCTGCACTGTTGGTAACCTCAGAGGCTTCTTTTTACCTGGAAACTTTTTTTTTTTTTTTCCTTTTTGGTGGAAAAATTTCCATATGAGTGCGTGCACAAGTCTGGGTGCACACATGAGCAAAGCCATGGATGGGATGCTGGAAATCCTGCTGCCTTTGGTCAGCTTTAGAGGGAACTAAAGCCCAGCTGTGCTCACAGTTAGGAGAATTCACAGGGCTAACACACATAAAAGCAGACACGAGATCCTTCATGTCTCAGACCAAGCAGCAGGCGTGTTTTGGGTCCTGCAAAAAAATATTGGATTGATGTGAGGCTTTGTGATGGTGAAAATATGTGGGATTTCTGCCACCTGCCCTTTGCATCCCTCCTGTATCCTTCTCAAGTCAGCTCATAACTGATTCTTCCCAAGCTTCCAGCTGGTTGGCATTTCTTGTGTAAAATAATTAATGATTAGAGGGAATGGAGAGATCAGGTTAGGGATAGTCAAGCCTGGTCTTGGGCATTTGTATACAGGCACTCGTGTGCAGTCAGGGCTCAGCAGCAGTGTCAAAGGGGGGAAAAAAAGGATATATGAAGAAATATTAGGGAAAAATAATTTGAAAAGAATATATAGGATATTTACACCTGCAGGTACAGAAGGAATCTATAAGGAGGGTCAAAGGGGGCTCCTGTATGGGGACAGGGCAAAAGAAAATGTTGGGATTAAAAGCTGGGCCAAAAGTTATTGGTTTTGAGTTTGTTACTCAAATTTCCAGGAAGTGAGAGCACAGCTGTAGGAAACTTGCTCCCTGCTCCAACTCTTCCAGCCCTCCCTGGGTGTGGCCTCTGGGAGCTGAGATGGACCTTTGGAGCAGTCCAGGATGGCCAATCCCACGGGATCCTCATGCAGTTGTGTTTCATCCTGGAACCACAGAATTGTTTAGGTTGGAGAAGCCCTCTAAGATCGCCGAGTCCAACTGTTGTCCCAGCACTGCCAACTCCATCACTAAGCTGTGTCCCTGTGTGCTTCAGTTCCCAAAAAATGCCCAAATGGCAGTAAATAAAACCACAAAAAGGCGGGAAATGATGTATTTTGGGACAGCATTTCACGCACTGGCACTTTGAGGCTTTAGAAAGCCACATTGTCTCCTGTGGAAAGGCTCATTCCCTGAGCTCCATGCCTCACTAAGATCCCAAAAATTGCTTCCTCTGCCATCAGGGTAAGCTGGGAAGAAGCTGCTGGTTCATCCCTGATTTTCGAGCTTGTGGTACAGACACGAAAGCTGCTGAGGGGCTGACCAGAACAATCTGTTCTACCTACCTGGTTCCAAACACACGGTCCCCTCATGTGGCTTTGAGAGCGATGTGCCCTGGGCTGGTGACTCTGCCCTGACAGCCTGACCTTGCTGGGTTTGGCTCATTTTGGGTCTCTATCCAAAAATTATGGCTCGGTAAAACTGGGCAGGGACTTGTTCACTGTGTTGTGGAGTTTTTCGTGCTTTGGGTCCAATGAGTGGATGTTTCTCAGGAGAGCATTTCCACCAAAAATCACCCATAATCCTTTAATTTTACATCAACGGCAAGGTTCAGGAAAAGCTCTCATTTAAATGATGTGACTTGAATAATACTAGAATGAGTAGAAATACTGATGATAATGGTTCCTTCATTGCACTTTGTGCCTCAGTCCCAAGTCCCTGACTCGTGTCTGATGATGGAAAGTTTATTTTGGAGTGCAGGAGCCTGGACAGAGCCCCCACCTGCAGGGATAACAGGACAGGGGGCATCAAGACAACTGTGTGGAATTGGAAAGATGAGACCCAGCCCACAGGATTGTGTTGGAAGGTAGCACACAGATATATCACAATTACCCTTCTCTGAGACTGGAAATGCTGGGTAATTGTCTTTCCCTGCCAGTGTGCTCAGGGCGTTTTACAACAATAAATTTCACCAGGAGTGCTGAAGAACAGAAAGCACAATAATGGGAAACCTGCTGCTCCAGGAATGCAAGGAAACGAAGCTTTCATGGGAAAACTGGGGTCTGGGTGTGCAGGGTGGAGGAGCCCAGGGTGCTGCCTCGAGGCTGGAGCTCCTGGCAGTGGCTATGGATGGGGAGAGGAGGCAATGCCAGCCCCCAGCCCTCTGGAGCACTGCCCACCCTGCCTCTGCAAAGCAGCAAAGCTCGAGGCTGAACATTGATTTAGGGCAAGGGCAAAGTTCTCTTTGCAGCCAAAACAAAATTGTGTGCCGATCAAATAGGTGTGAGACAGGCTGTTGTTGACCTCTAGGGAGTATCAGAGGACAAAAATCCTTGGAAGGAAATTCAAAAAACAGCCTCCAGGGAAGCCAAGAACTGCTGGAAGTGCTGCAGCACCGTGGTGCCAGGACCTCTGAGCATCCACGCAGCCCTCCCTGGAAAGACACCTCTAATATTCCATCCTGTGGCTAGAAAACATCTTCATCTTGCTTCCTAAAAGGCAGCACGGGTTGAGATTTGGGAGATTTTGTGCCAGGATCATTGCAGACCCTCCTTTATGGTCTGGGGAAATGCAGCTCCAGCCTTGCCTGGGAGGGGAGGAGAGTGATCCTTTCTCTCCTCTCTTCTCTTTCCCCTCTCCTTTCTCCACTCTCTTCTTCCCACTCTCCTCTCTTCCCTCTCCACTTTCCACTCTCTTCTCCCTCCTCTCTCCTCTCTGCTGTGGGTGGTGAGTGCAGATCCTTCCAGCAGGTGCCTGTTGTTTTTGAGGCACGTCCTACAGCAGGACCTTGATCTCACTGGGGTCTTAATAATAGCAAGATACCAAAAATAATCAGAATATATTCAAAAGTGGACAGGAGAGGGTATTTGGCTCATTCACAATGGCCATTAGTTAGCTGATACTTGCTGTGCTTGCTCTCTATGCTTCAGAGCCATCCATAATTAGAACATATTTTTGTAACCCTATCTTGGAGCAGATTTGATTTTTAGGAAGGAAAAATGTCACTAAATCATTATTATTCATGTGACAAATCCTGAAGGATAAATTTTTTTTTAAACACCACCTCTATCAGTCTCTCCCATGTCACCTAACTTTTATGCAATAACACTGTTCCCTTAGAGATACCGTATAAAATATCTCTCACTTCCCAATATTATTCATAGAATTCCCATTATAGAACATTGAAAACCCAGATTAGAAGAGTACAAGAATATTTTATGACCAGTTTGAAAATGCTGTTACTGCTGCAATAAATTAAGAAGTTAAATTACTCCCACATTGAGTATTGATATACTGTGCATGGCAGAAAAATTCCTTTGAAATATACTGTACAATACATATAGAGAAATTCCAGCCCCTTTGATGGCTGCCAGCAAAGGGGGTTGTGAGGACTTGGGGGTGGGGGATTGGCTTGCCAAGTTTGGTTTTTAAAGCAGCAAGTTGAGCAAAGGCAAAATCAGAACAGCAAAACTTTATACTGATAATTGGGAATATTGGGATGTTGCATTTAATAGCCAAGACCCTCATTCCTCCCACATTCTTTATGAAGTCTATAGACAGGATATTTCCTGGGTCAGCACACCCAATTTCCCATAAAATATGATTTTCTCTTGCTTATATCTATGTGGACATTTATTTGCAGCCTTTACCTGACCACTGTGAATGTGTGGTGTGTATAGATCTCTTTTATATTAGGTGGTTTTTGGGTTTTTTTTGGCTGAATGGTCATTCAAACTCAAATCTTTGACTGTCAACGGAACAGCAGAAAAAAATTAGGCATGTTGGATCCAGTCTGGCTGATGGGATATAATTGCTTTTAGATATAAAGATACTCAAATAATTAATTCAATCAACTTTTAAGCTTTATTTCTAGTTGTTTGCATTATTGGAATGGTGTAAAGCCACCAGAATGGGCCAGATAATTTTGATGCAGGAATTTATATGCTCAAATTGTCTTTTTTTTTCCTGCTTACACAGCTTCATTTGTGAAGCATTGCACAGGGAACTGCACTAATACAAAGTGGTTGTTACAACTTCAGGTAAGAGCTGATCTTTCTCATAAATTTCCATGTGTTGTCTGCTGGGCATTTTATTAAGGAAAATAATTGGAGAGATTTGCCTGCTAGACCAGATTGGCAACAAAACCACCTATTTTGAAAAAAAAAAAAAAAAAAAAAAAAGTAACAAAAGAGCCCTTTTGCACATTTTGCAGAGGAATCCAAAGAGCTGCTGCAGCACCGGCAGTGTAAGCAGCTTATTGGGGTTTGCCAAGAACACAGCAAATCCAGGCCTTGAGTTTACAATAATAATTACAGTGTATTCTGCTGATTGCAATATTCTGGCCCGACAAGGCCTGTTTAACTAAGCTGGCCCTGGAATGGAGTACCTACAAGTAATGTGATCTATTTATTAACGAGTGCTTTTTACAGGAGCGTCCATTCTGAGCTCCCTCATTATTCCACAAGCGGGGAACTGGCTTTCAGCAAGAGTCGTTTATATAAAACGCATCAGAGGAGTTATTTAAGAACAACACAAACCTCGATTAAGCTCTGGTGTGTGGTTTTTAAAGGTTATTCTTGGAGGATTTTCCCTCCCAAGGAAAGCCGGGCAATGAAGGGTAGAAGCCGAGCAGAATGTTTTTCCCTGGATGCGCCAAAATATTCACTCAAAGATCAGCAGCAGCTTTCTGCAAATCCCCAAGCTTAGGCCTGCTTGTCGGACCCTTGACTCTTCCGTGGAGTTGGTGCTTCTCAGATTAAGCCCAGCCCAACCAGGGAACCGCTCAAACCCACGCGGGTCCGGCGCCGATCCGCAGCGCGAGCGCTGCCCACGGCGCCTTCTCTTGGTGTGCAATCGTGTAGCAGATCATGTATTCATTTGTGCCATTAAATAAAGACTAACGGCGCCGTAGACCCAGGCGAGCAGGAGGGATGCTCGGAGGATCATGGGTTCCCGGCATGCCCCGCTCCCCTTGGAAAGGCGCTGACTCACTCCCCGAGCAATCAGCGCTGTGTGCCATTACAAATGGGCTGGTTAATAGGCCTGCATCCATTATCATTAGTGCATCTCAGCACGCAGGTACATGATGGGGCCTGCCAGCGCATTTGCTCCAGCTCACTGAGCCAGGGGCCATGCTCCATTGCAAATGAGGATGAGGAACACCTGCTCCAGGGTTTTTCGGCAGACCGGAGTCATCCTTCACATCTCATGCAACACTTGTTCTGTCAGAATGCAATGCTGGCACCGGCCGGAGCGGGGCTGTGCCAGGCGTCCGACTAAAGATTAGACACTTCCCTGTGGTCTCTTGCTCAAGTTCAGCTTTGAATTCTTTTTTTTTTTTTTTTTTTTTTTTTTTTTTCCCAAAGAAAGCTTTTAAAAATTTATCAAGTTCGTATTAGGCATTCAGTCATTATGTTAAAGGTTTAAAAATAAAGATGAAAAAAAGAGAAACTTTGCTTCAGAAATTAACTTCCTTTTTTGGCAATTAGAATGGCAGCATAAAATATTTATTGGGTCTGATAATTTTATTCACAGTGCTGAGTTTTGGCTGTTTGGATACACTTTTTGAGAAAGGTTTTATTTTTGGAAAATTGATTTCCCTACCCCCCCCACCCCCACCCCTCTATTTTTCTTTCTGGCCTTCTGCAACTATTCCCAGTGTTTGTGGGATTTTTTTTTTTTCATTGTTTGCACCAGGTGACCCGAGATGTGATATTGGACACTAACCAAAAGGGGGAAAATATGACAAAATATTGCCTTCTCCAGGCACATGTCTTTCCGTGCAGAGGCCTCTGCTCTGGCTGCCCTCCAGAGCCAGGACAAAGGCTTTCCTCATCCTGCTCCAAAAGGCACAGTGCTCGCTGCCAGCCCCAGGCTCGTTTGCTTGAGGCGCTGGAAATCCAAATGAAGGGAGAAAAACCAGTTGGAATTTTTGAAGAAGCAGCTCTTGAGGTTTGTGATTTACACTGAAGGGCACAGTGAAGGTGGCAGCGTGTCCTTCCCATTTCCCTGCCCTGTGTAACAGGGATTTTATGGGCACCGCTGGATGCCAAAGCTTCTCAGTCCTTAAAAAAAAAGGAATCCTGCAATCCCAGCTGGGGGATGCTGTCAGGCTCATGCACATCCCTTCATCCCAATGGATCACTTCCCATTGGGGAGAGTCCTCCAAATCACTCCCTGGGGAAGGCACTTGGCGTCCTCCAGTGACACTTCCCTGGTGAATGAGGAATCACCTTCTGAGGCAAGGCTGGAACTGAGCTGGAGCAGGAGGATATTCCCTGCCACATCCTGGCAAAAATGCAGCACCAACATCCACTCCTTGACCAGAGTCCTCTTTGTCTCCCAGGAAAGCAGAAACAATGGGAGTTGCTGCTTCTCCGAAATTCAGGTAAGAAAATCTGACTCTGCACTTGGAACAAGACTTTAACTAAGAAATTCCTGTTTGTTTTCCATGCTTTTCTTTTTTTCAAGAATTATTCCTTCCCCACCTTCCCCAGTCCTCCTGTCCACACTGAAGAGGCTTTTGGTTCTGCTTCCAGAGCCTCCAAGAAAATGACAACTGTTTCAGCAGGAAGCCTCATCTGGTGGAATCCAGGTTTCCACAGTGATGAGATGATGCTGGAAATTACAGATCTCCTGGTTTGGTGCTCTGCCAGGAAAGGGGAGTCCTCACTTTGTACTTAGGATCCCAAGCTTTATCTCTGCTTTATGCCCAAGCACTACAAAAAAAAATGTTTCCCAGGAGCCATCCTTTTAACCCTTTAATGAGCTTTGATACTCAAATGGAACCTTGGACTCTCTTTCCTCTCTGTTTCTTGGTCCCTCCTGGGTTTGGGTTCCTTTTTTTATGATTTGATGAAAGGAAAATGCTGTAGGAAGCACTGATATGAATGCTTGTAGATTAGAGATTTGTGTTAAACTTCTGGGGTTTTCTGAATTTTCCATATTATTATACAGAAATATTCTTGTTTCTTCTTTTATCCTGGTTGCTTCAGAAGGTTTTTAGGGCTGTGCTCACCCAATGCCCTTGGATTGCTGCTGGAGATGTCCCTGCCTTCCCCAGGGGATTGTGGGCTGGTCACTGATGACTCAGTATCACCCACAGAAAGAAGTAGAAAAGTTTCATATCCCTTTGTGTAAATTTTAAGGGAGACAGAGACAAAAAAAATCTTCATCTTTTGAAATGCAGTTGTGACATTTTTTGATCTGCGACATAGTTCAGCAAAACCAAAAAGGAAAATGAGGTTGGAAGGACCATCCATCCACCCAGGGCTGTTGAGAAATGATGGGATCTGCTGAGAAGGAAAAGTATGAAAAGAGACCAAACACAGAGAAATCTCACAGATAGCAATGGGAAATTTGGGAAACAAAATACTTCCAGTTGCTTGTTTAAGGCAAATTTCCAGGTCTGTGCCTTTTGAAGGACTTGGGTTTGATGGGGTTTTTGCTCATGTACTATAATTGTAATTTTAGTTTCTATCCATTCACTGAGAGCTGCTCACAGTTGATGTTGCTGCAACACTGGAAAAAAAGAGGTGCTGGAAAGGCCAATTTTCCACTCATGCAGGTCTGAAAATCCTGGGGAAGAGCTGTTCAGAGGGGTGGCAGTAATGCAGAATGAGGCTGTGTATGGTTGATGCAGGCTAGATATGGGGAAATTTTAATTAGAAGCATGAGGAGGAAAATTAGGGTTTGGGTTGGACTTTTCAAGGAGGAACTCTAGAGGAAGCAATCCCTTGGGATCAATCTGTAAGTCTGGGTTTGGGAAAAGGCAGAATCAGGCAATGAGAGACAAGCCTGATAATTGTCTGGGGATGCTAAAAAGTCTTGCTTTTCTCTGTCGCAACAGAAATAAACAATATCTTTTTTTTTTTCTTTTTCTTTTTTTTTTTTTTTTTTTTTTGTTTGTTTTGTTTTGTTTTGTTTTTTTGTTTTTTCCCCACTCCATAGGGAATTCTGGATACCTACTGGGACTTTCATCCCACCCTGCAGGGAAGAGCTCCAGAGGGAAATATGGAATATTGTTATTGGCTGGGAGTGCAGTGATGCACCCTTGGTGCTCAGAGAGTTTCTTCCACAGCACCCCAAACTCCAGGTGTAGGCACCACTCCGGGCCTCATCATCCTTAAAAACATCACTTTTCAAAGTTCATTATGCAACATGAGCAATAAATATTTAAAATATATCAGATATCAACATTTTTAAAGCATAGCCTTGAAGCTCAGGGTGTGTTTACACATTTTGCTGGCTGAACAGACCTAAATGTGTGTTTTTAAAATCCCAATCCCATCAGGATGTCAAGCAAACAACACCTCCACCCAACTTCCATATACTTTAAATGCATGGATGCTGCTGGGTTTAGCTGTTAGCTGGAGAAAAAGCTGAATCTAACTGGGAAATTCCAAGTTTATGTAATTCCTGACCCCGTTTCTTGCGTTGTGCTGCAGCCTTGCCCTGTGATAATCCATCCCTTCATCCCAGTGATGGAATGGCTGCAGCCAGGCGTGCCAGAGAGCCCTGAGCCCGTGATGTGACAGCCCAACCAGACTTTGAAACCACATCTCTGGAGGTGAGAGGCTCATGCATTAACCCACTTGTGTTGTTACATTTTTAAAGCACTTTTTTTAATACTGAAACGAAGAAAATCATCCTATATTTTGGAACAAAACCCAAAAAGCATCAAGGGTTGAAATAGATGGTGCTGACAGAAATTCAAATGCAAAGAGAAGTTGGATTAGGTGTATTCTGGTTTATTTTGGGGCGGGGCTGTTCAGCATCCTGCTGTTTTGAGGTGCTGGGAGTTGGATGCCAGGGCACTACTACCCCACTCCCAGTGCCAGAACACTACATATCTTCACCCCAAAAAGCCAAATTGAGGTTTTGGCTCAAGGAACCTGTTGTATGTGATATTTGGCTGGTTAACCACTGGCTCCTCAGCTATTTTCCTGCACTTTCTCTCCTCCCTCCCCCACAATTAGATTGTTTAAGTACAGACTGCAATATTTAATACCAGATTTCAGTGTTCTGCTCAGATTTTTCTATCACCTGTGGCTGGATGCTGTGATGCTGGAGTATGGGGAGGGGATCAGGGGGCTTTTTTCCCAGTTGTGGAGCAGGCTGGGATGCACCACCACCTCCTGTCCATGGCTTCACCAACTCACCTGGTGCTGTCTCACTTTTCCCAAAGAATTTCCCCTGTGCCAGTGCAGTGTCCCCAGTTTTGTGAAGCACATGGGTGGAGACAGGTCTGGAACAAGGAAACTCTTATTTATACATGTGGCCTTGTCAGGATTTGTGTCAAAGTCTCTGGAGATGCCCTCCAGCTTCCTTAAATTTCATTTTTTAATAATGAAGATAATTTTGAGTTTTACAAGGCAAAAAATGTCTAAAACTAATAAACATTTTATACACGTGTCAAAAGACGCTTCAGAAGCAGCCAAACCATGGATTTTTTAACAACTGAGGGGGGATAACAACAAAAATCCACAACATGCTCCTTGTTTGCCAAGTTCCTGCAGCCTGAGCAAATTTTTAGAGATGAGTAACAAACCCCAGATTAATGGATCTTTAATGGAAGTGCTGACACTTCCTAAAGCTGGAGCCACCCTACAACAACCCCACATCCCACTGCTGACCCCATCCCTCCTTCTCAGTGGGGGAATAATGCAGCACTTGAGAGAATTAACACGCCGGGGGGGCTCCCGAGTGTTCTCGCCCTCCTTTCTCCTTCGAGCTTGCAGGGAAAGGATTTGGCAGGAGGATTTGGCAGCCTGGCAGCTCGTGGGGAAACAAAAAAGAGCAGCTATCAGTGCAAAACGGAGCGGCCTCTGTGGCTGGTGGCCACCCAGCCTCGCTGGCCCCCTCTTCAAACACACAGCGCTGGGTTTGTGGTGGGGCTTAGGAGGAAAGGCTCTTACAGCCACCATCCAAGGGTTGTCGTTATCTCCCGTTGGAAATGCCACTTATCGATTTTTGATGTTTTTTTGGGAGGTGTTTGCATCAAGCAGACGGAGTGGTTTGGTTTCCCGGGGGTTGTTCCATGCTGAGAAGATGGATTTGGGGCTGTGTGTCTGTGTTCAGACGTGCAGCTCCTCTGCGAGGTGTATGTGGGGATATACAGCAGCACGTAAGGAAAGCCTGGCTGGTACACACAGCAGCTGGCTCACTTTTATCACCAGCTTTGCCATAAAACATCCCATTTTAATAATCAAATTAGAGCCGAGGCAAACCTGCACAGGTGAGAGGAAATCTGTGAGCGTGATCAAAACCACATTTCTGATTCAGGACGGACTCGCAGGCTACAGGGAGGTACATCTGTAAATTATACAGGAAGCTTTCTTCAACAACTGATTCACCCTGACAGTTTTACTGGAGTATATGAAAATTAGTATTAAAGATGTGATATGTAGGCTTCTTTCCAGGAATTCCAATCTGGTTTCAATAAAATGAAAACACTGATTGGAAGTGAAGTTGCCTTCCGGTTTTGCCTTTGGCTATTATGTGTTCATTCGTGAAATGACTGAATTCCACAACTACTTTTAATATTCACCTTTTGAGTTCATCTCCCATACTGGACACATTGGAATGATTAAAATAGCACCGACTCCTGAAGCCGGATTCTCTTTAATTTGAAACAGCCTGGGTGCCGAGGACAAAAAAATATTAAAAAAAAAATGAATGCTCTCTAAGTCCATCCTTTCTTAGCATCTAGTTGCTTCAGTGCGTGTTTAGGGTGGAATACTAATAAAGAAGTGGATGAAACATCCCTGAATAACTGTGAAAGAGCACAGTTCCATGCTCCCTGTCCCTCCAGGCTGCTGCTCCTGGTGGTGCCTGCTGGCTGGAAGGTTTGTGTGCTCCGATGCTCCGTGCTTTGGCAGCTGCCTGGCCCTGCACATCACTGCCACTGTGTGCTGAGCTCCTGCCAGGGACAGGGCCCGGGAAAAGGGGTGCAGAGCAGAGGTCTGGGGCCAGCAGATGTAAATATTGAAGATATCTGGGGTTTCACAATACAAACTGTTGCGTTCCACCTTATCGTTCCAAACGGCTTTTGCACGCTGAACCTGCGGGAGTTCCGTGCCAGATGAGCAGACCGGCTTCTTGCAGAGCATGAGTGATTTTATGTGTTGAGGAGCTCATAAAGAAATCCAAATTCCCCTGGATTTGCTAACACCTTCCAGACTAAGCTTGGTGTTTTGAGGCTGTTTTGCCCTGGAGACGGAAAAACTGGATCTGCTAGTTTTAGGGAGGTGCTGGCTGGACCAGCCGTGGGGCAGAGCTCAGTGTGGCACCCAGGGCTGGGCTGCCATGACTTAATTGTAGTTGGTTAAACAATTAAATTTCCTTCATTATTTTATGTGGAAAAGCTGGTGCTTGTACTGGTGGCAGTGACTCCCTCATAAATCTCCCCCAGGGCCTGTGTTTTTGCTGGGGAAAAGCCCCCACTCCTTGCTCCCCATGGCACTGTCTGTGCAGTTTCCTCCCTGCTCTGGGGTTGTGGGGATCTTTGATATTCAGGGAGTTTAAGGGGATGTTTTCTCCTCAGCACCACTGGAGGTCCCAGCCCCGGGATCCACCACAGCTGACCCGAGGTGCTGCAGACTAAAAGGACATCTATAATAAACAGTAATATTAAAAACTTTAGCACCTCTGTGGAACAAAGGAAAGCCCAGGGAAGTAATTTCAGCCTGTGTATTCAGTCACCTCTCTGGCAACCTCTGCAATGAGTATTCTGGCAAGTTATCTCACTGAGGGAGAGCCTGACTTTCTGCAGTTGTCCAAGGCAATCTTTGATTAAATTTTGGATGCTGTTACTGAGACATCCGCTCCTGATGCACTTACCATATTTTGCAAAGAGAAGGTCTCTGTGAATTGAAAATTTCTGGTTATGTGCATTCAAGGTCATGCATAAAACAGCATCTAGGATCATGGAAAGTTGAGGAATTTAATCAAAATGCTGCTCTATAGTTTGGTGTGTTTTGTAGGATTAGCAGGGGCACCAATAATGCTGTCAATGCAGAGCTCATTTGGACACTTGTGAGTTATTGAGCTGCAGAGCAAACCTCAGCACAGCCTAAATCAACAGTTTTCCACAGTGCTGTTGGCAACAGAAGTTCCTGATGGCTCCACTTCCACACTGGAGAGGGACAAAATTGCAGTAGGAGGTTGTCAGGGGGAAAAAAGCAATTGCAGGCTTTGGGATATCTGACTCGGTATTTTTGAGGCTCACCAGAAAGAGGCAGAACAGCAGCCCTATACAAATTTAGGAATTTGACATTCCCAGATAAAGTAATAGTTTAAAAAATTAGTATTTTAAAATGCAGTGAAGTCTACCCAGTGAATTTTCAGGACCCCCCTCTGGCTTCAGGTGACTGCTCCACACCCTGTGTCCCAAAGCCAAAGCCCTGGGAATTCTCCAAGGAGCAGTGGGTGAAGGTCAGTGACGGGAGGGGTGACTGGAGGGTCTGAGACATCTTCCCTGGTGGAATTCTCTAATCCAAGGTCACCAGGATTGCACTCAGAGCACATGGCAGAGGTAGGGGACATCTGAGAGATGCTCTGCAAAGTCCTTCTTCCCGTTTGGTGGCTTTTTATGAGACAGGAGGTTGGATGGGAGATAAAGGAGTTTTCTTAGGTACCAGTAAAAAAAGAAAATTCTATCCTGACCTATTTTGTGGAAATACTTTGTAGAATTGAATGCAGTCCATAACACTTTTTCACCTTTGTTTTCTCCTTAGGTGTCATAGACAGCTCTGAGCAGACTGCAAGGTGCCCTTAAATGAGCTGGCAGTATGGGACTGGGATTGCTGGATTACCCTGAAAAAATTCAGAGTATTGAGGTACCCAGAGCTTTTTCCCTCCTCTGGAAAGTCTGATTCTCTAATTAAAGTTAATTTAGAGAATGAATTATACTTGATGTATGTGTTAGTATTTATACCAATATTTAATGTGTGCATTAAATACATGGATGGCCCTAGACATGAATATGTTCATGACCTTAAGTCCAAATGTTCTTCTTTTCCCCCAAAAGAAACCAATTTTTTTTTATGATTTAACTATATATTATTTTCCTAAATGCTGTAGGTGTTTTTCCCAACTTCAGTATTCTCCAAACATTCTCTGCTCTTCCTCTCTTCTGAATTTCAGGACTTGATTCAATGATCTCAGAGCTCAGTGTGGTGGCTACATAGCCTTGCCTTGTCTTCCTCTTTTCATTAACAAAGTTTTGAAGTTGTTTATTATAAACTTGTTTATTTTAAAACTGTTTGTTATATATTTTTTTTTTTTAATGGGTAAACAGTCCAAATGTTTTTTAATGAAACACACCTTGTCTCCCTAAACAATGACATAAAACTCAGCCATGCCAAGCGTGGGCTCTTCCTTAAGGAGCAGGTGTAAAGGATGGATTTGCAGAAGGGTTTTCATTGCTTTCCTGGGCTCTTCCATGGCGCTGCCTCAAATTGGAAGTGGCTGTCAGGTGAAATAAGAAATGCAGCCTAAGGAGCGTGGGGCTGGGGACGTGGAGCCACAGCCCAGCCCCGCTCCCCGTGCCCTCACCCTTCCCCTTAACGCCCCTTCAAGCTGCTCCCAGTCTTCAGCATCCCCCCACCAAATCTTGAATCCCTCCCCCACAAACACTGCTAACTACTAACTCATAAAACATATCAGCTGGGTTTATTACTTTTAACCATCTTTCCAATTGTGCTATAAAATAAAGGCAGATGCCATTTTAAGATCTTATTATTATCAAGGGCCAACTCCTCCAGCAGCACCTGCTTAGCAGCAATCTGCTTGTTTATAGTCCCTTTTTTATAGGTGACAGTTTAAGGTGGCTGTTCTCCTGTTACAAAGAGTTCTTTTTAATGTGGCAGAAGTGGCACGCACAGTAGGTGAGCTCCTTTCTTTCATCCAGTGATATTGAGACAGGGTCGCAGGTTCACCTGTGATTTTTGCTTGACAGCTTCGCCACACACATCAGGCTCTGCCAAATGCTCCGCCATTAATTTATGATTTAAAGTAATTAACTTTTGCTGATTAAAGTAATTATTTCAAGTGCATTGCACTCAGGCCCAAATGATGCTCACAGCCCCCTCTCCAGTTTGAGCTAGCAGCATGCCAAGTGCTTAAAAGCTGCACCAGGGAGCTCGCGGTGGCTTCTGCCAGTCTAACAGATCTGCCATGTTTATGGCTGACTTGTACTAACTGCTCATTTTAATGCCGAATCCTGGCAGAACATTGACACAGTGTGAAACCTTCATCCGGTAAACAAGACAAGCTTCAAATTGGTGACATCGATGACAGTGAAAACTGTTTAAATGAATCTTGCCTCCAGCCTTCCAGAGGTATTATGTTTTTGAGCGCTGCTCCTTCTCCAGATTGGCTGTTAAACAATTTACAGCTTTATCCAGCCTCTGCCTTTAGCGTTATGCAGGTGCAAAATTTAGGTTTCTTTGCTGGATTAGAGGCCAAAAAAAAATCTCTCTGACCTCCTCCCCCCTTCAGAAAACCCCCACCTAGACCCCACCAAACCCTTTTAAAGCGGCTTCAGAGAGAAACGTGCAAAAGGAGTTTCCTTTGAAAAGAAATCTGCCCTTTTGAAAGCGTACACGGGTTGGGAAGCTGCCTGGCATGTCCCGAAGTTAACATGTTTTGTGTGGGAGCCAACGTTGGCTGGTTTATTGTGCCTTCCCTGCGCAGGAGAAGGATGCACAGCGGAGCACCGGGCGGGATCGTGTGGAATTCTGCCAGCGCCGGGCACCGCGGCAACGAGCTTTGTCTTACTGCCATCAAATGTTCCCAAAACTTACCTTTAGGGTTGTGTTATTTATTTTTTTTTTTTTTCTCTCCCCTCTCCCTGGAGAAGTTATTCCTTGGGAACATCCTCTTGTAAAAAGCTGTGGGATTTTGGCTGCTGCTTGCTGAGTGAAACTGAGCAGACCAATGGTTAAATCTGTAGGAATAAAAATATGCATGCTGGAAAAAAAAAAATATTTCCAGTACTATAAATACATTAAGCTGGTTTTTACCCCTCATTTATTTATTTATTTATTTGTTTGTTTGTTTGTTTGTTTAAATCAAATTTTAATTTGAGATATAAGGGAAGCAGTTTTTATCAGGGAGGGGAAGTGTGTTTTTTCCTGCTTTGCTGAAATGACTGTCAGTTTTAAAAAGCTACTCACATTATCCCTCTCTCCTCTTCCAGTGCAACTGTAAAGAAATCTAATTTCATCTGTAATAAAGCACCTGATGGGCAGTGATCCCTGGCAAACAATATTTCAGCTTAATGCTAAGCATTGAAAAAACATCATCGAAAAATAAAGATGCCAAGAAAAATCATCTGCGTGTTAGCTTGGCAGTCGTCCTCAGAAATGGGAGGGATAGCTCGAAAATGAGCCTGATTTGGGGGTTTTCTCCCTTTTTTTTTTTTTTTTTTGGTAATGAATGAAGTGTGGAGGGAAGGGAGGCAGCGGCGAGGGAGGAACCGCTCAGCCGCGCTCCCCGCGCGCCTCGCGAGCGAACGCTGAGCTCGCTGCCAAATCGGGCATTTCTGAGCTGTGAGGGAGCCCAGGCACTGAGCTAAGAGCACCAAAATCACTTCTCACAGCCCCTGCCATGGGTGTGATGTGTCCTCGCCCCATCCTCTCCCTGTGCAAGGCGTGCTGTAAACTCACCCTGGAGAGAGTTTTGCAGAAAATGGTAATGCTGCTTTTTCAGAACTGACTGGCAAAGGTGTTTTGAAAATGCTTGTCAGAAATAAGATAGAGACAAAGGAGTTTCACTGGTTAGGTTTTTTAATTTTTTTTTCTTTTTTTTTTTTTTTTTTTTCTTTATTTCTAGGTCTCCGCAAAGAATCACAGAATGATTTGGGATGGAAGGGACCTTAGAGATCACCTAGTTCCAAATCCCTGCTATGAACATCTTCACATCCAATAATGTCTGGAGTCTCTGAAGATGTAATAGGACTGGAAAACTAATCTTGGAAATTTTTTTCAAAGCAAAACACACCTGGGATTTACTCAGGACCTGATCCAAACTCCCCTGAGATGGTCAAGAGCCAGTTGGTGGCCTTAGCCTCGTTTGACTCTCCTGTGCTGTCTGCAGTTGTTTCAAGCTCAGCTGATCCTCTCGCGCTGGCTCAAGGAAAGTGATTGTAGTCCTCAAAGTATTCCGGGGAGGATAAGAGCAGGATTTGATGCTACAGGAATTGTGAGTGGCTGTGGTTGGCATGGGAGAGGTTGGCAAAGCTTGGATCTCACAGCAAGAGGAGCAGTGGTGCCACTTGGGGCGGGAACACCAAACACTGGTTTAAGCCAGGGGATTGGAGGTGCCTGGCTCCCATTGGCAATGCCAGGAATTGGGTATTTTTAAATATCTTTAGGTGCTGGGTGGCTGTTGGACTGGTTCTGGGTAGGGCAAGGTCAGGATGCTCCTGTTGGGAAAGGACAACCCACAATAAAACTCCTGTCTCAGTCCTCCAGTTGAGGAGGACATCCCTTGAGCCGTGGCTACAGTGAGAAATCTCAGGATCTGGTCAGGTGAAAAGTGCAACAGACACCAGGTAAAAACTACCAGGAATTCAGAATTCCAGCACGCAGACGTGAAAGGCACATTTGAATTTAGTCCCTCGGAATTATGGGAAGCATAAAAGTCCCATTATGGAATGGCACAATGCATTAGCAGTGTTAAATCAAACCAAGGTATATGATGTTAATGGGCAAAGTGATTGTGTTTAAGCAGTTGTCTACTTATTAAATCTCTAATTAAGGACATGCAAACCAAGCGATGAAGATTTTTGCACTAAACATGATAAATTGTGATTAGCAGAATGTTTTTAATGTGCTGCAGAGCAAGCCAGTTTTATTAAAAAAGAACAGAAGCCACCCAAATTTCTCCCAGCAGCTTTACCTGTAATGACAGTGGTACCTCTGCAGGTCACAATAAATTGATTTTCTCCGTGTGTATTAACCCCTGACTGCAGTTTGGATCCTATTTTTTTCTGTTTTTACAGCCCTTCTTTACAGCATCTTTTGGGATTTATCTCAAACAGGCCAGACAAGCTGGAAGTGACTTTTTGGAAGCCGCCTCATGACTTTCTGCCTGGATTGCGTGTGATGTGAGTGTAAGTATTTTCCTGCTGCAGCACACCCCTCCATAGGAATAAGTGCACTTACTTGACTCAATCAGCCATCTGTGACTCCATCAGCCACAGTGGAAACTAATGGTAATTGCCAATTGTTAACCAGACAATAGCAGATGCTAACTTTAATATCCAACAGTGCTCTTCCGAGCATCTTTTATGGAGACATGGCCTCACTTTAATATGTGTTTTCTTTCCCCAAAATAAGGCAACTTAGTGAAGGCTGATTAGCCTAGGGAGCTATGTGACTTGAAGCAATGAACTTCCAGGAATGGCAGCCCATGTGCTGTTTCTGGGCCATAATGTCTAGAATGTGAAAATTTAGAAGACTGGATTTAAAATTCTTCTCCAAATGCAATTTTTTTTTTCGCAGTGAAATTTCACAAAGAGCCACGTCCTGGATGCTAACACGAGAGCGATGCCTTTCCTGGCAGTGTCCTTGCCTCCTATTAGATAATCAATTAGTCTCAGAACATTAAAAAGCAAAATGCTGCAACAGGATTTTCCACCAAATTCAAAAATATTTGCTAAAGGATTTCATTGCTCCTGTTTATTTACATGGAAGCCTGAAGGCTGCACAACATAATGCTGCTGCTCTGGCACCAAGACAGCTCTGCAGCCTCGGCCCCGAAGGACATCTGGAGTTTCTGGGTCGCCGTGGTTCCTTTTTGCAGAAATTTGCTCGCAGAAAGTAATGAATGAGCCCATTTTCACTTCGACTGGGGCCTGCAGTCTACGGGAGACATTAGGAGCAATTTGTAGTCAACGTGCAGGTCTGTTCCATCTAAAATATTATCAATGAGCTTGTCAACCCGAGCCTTAACCTTCTTTGTTATTTTCATCTGCTCCTCTCTCAGATGTCTCTCCTCGTACCCATAACCTCTGAAGACTGGCAACAGGATGTCATACACCTGTTTTGCTCAAGGCTGGGACTCGGAGCCCTGCGCGAGGTTGTGTCGGCATTGGCTCGCTCGCTGCTTTGCTCAACGTATATGTCAGAATGTCAGATGATCGTTGTTGTATCTGCAGCTGTTGCATGAGCAGAGTGCCAGGGGCACAACTTTCCTGCAGTGAGCTTTAATTTGCTCTCCCCTCCCTGAAGAGCTCCCGCGTTTCACCTTGCTGCTGCTGCTGCAGCTGGAGGAGAGCTCAGCCCGCGTGCAGCTGAGGCTGTGGCACGGGAGAGGCAGGGAGGGAGGCAGGGAAGCGGGAAGGCAGGGGTGAAGGGACATGGGCAATGAGCCTGGGAGGCAGGGAAGGAAGCAGAGAGGCAGGGATGGAGGCAGAGGTGCAGGGATGGAGGCAGAGGTGCAGGGATGGAGGCAGGGGTGCAGGGATGGAGGCAGAGAGGCAGGGATGGAGGCAGAGAGGCAGGGATGGAGGCAGGGGTGCAGGGATGGAGGCAGGGGTGCAGGGATGGAGGCAGAGAGGCAGGGATGGAGGCAGGGGTGCAGGGATGGAGGCAGGGGTGCAGGGATGGAGGCAGAGAGGCAGGGATGGAGGCAGGGGTGCAGGGATGGAGGCAGAGGTGCAGGGATGGAGGCAGAGGTGCAGGGATGGAGGCAGGGGTGCAGGGATGGAGGCAGGGGTGCAGGCAGAGGTAGACACGGAGGCAGGATTTGAGGCAGGGTGGCAGGAATAGAGGCAGAATTTGAGGCAGGGTGGCAGGGAAGGAGGCAGAGAGGCAAAGCATGGAGAGATGGAGGTGGGGAGGCAGGGAAGGAGGCAGGCAGACAGGGATGGAAGCAGGGATGCAGGAATAGAGGCAGAATTTGAGGCAGGGTGGCAGAGAAGGAGGCAGGCAGGGAGGGAGGGAGAGAGACAAAAAGGTAGGGAAACAGGGATGGAGGCAAAGAATCAGGGATGGAGACAAGGAAGCAGAGAGAGAAGAAGCCAGGAAGGCAGGGAAGGAGGCAGGCAGGGAAGGAGGGAAACTGAGGCAGGCAGGGAGGCTCAGCACAAGCCAGGGTACAACCTGGTGGAGGTGCTGCAGGCTGTTATTTGCATCTTTGCTCAATGAGGCATTTTCCTAATTGTTTGCAGGAAGGAATTGTGAACACTGAGGGATTTATATTTGTGTGAGTCAATCTGTAGTATATTTGGATGCTGTTCCAACAGAGCTACTCGTAGCCTAAATAAGCCATAACCTGCCAAGATATTCATGAGAGATCTGACTGGGTTTTTGACTGCTCTCAGAATTAGGTTGACAATCAAAACAGATGTAGAATGAGGCTGCAACTGGATTGCCAAAGGCAAAAAGCTCCTGTCAAATTCTTTAAAGGAGGGAGCTGATAAACCACTGTAATACATGGGAATAGTGGACATTAGTGACTAGACAAGGACACATATGTCCACCCTCAGTTTTGCTCGGGACTCTGGATTTGTTTCTCAAATTAGGTAGCAAGGGCATTGGGAAAAAATGCTTTAAAACACACAGGTAGTGAAAGTTTAAAAAGACACAGCATTGCTGCATGAATATTACAAGATGTTTCTCAGGGTTTTTTAAAAATACGTGTTTTTGTGGAATTGCTGCATTGCTGAGTGACAAATTGGGAAGGAACACATCATCTGTAATTTAAAAGAAGAAAACAATAGAGAGTTTGATTAAAAAGCAACACAATTCTGTATTACTGGATATTGCTTGGTTACATCTATTATTAAGGGAGGCAGAAGCATTTTGTCTTTCACTTGAAATGTTAACTAAATCAAGATTAAATATATAAAACAGGGCTTCATCTTTAATAAGGAGAATGGATGCAGTGGGCTAATGTGTACATCTGTATCTTGTCCAAGAGTTTCAACTCATAATTCCTACATCCAGGTCTTTGTAACAGAGGGAAAGGGAGAGTTTTTGTAGGATGCAACACAAATGTGAAAGATATTGGTGGGAGAATAAAACAACAACTGGTTTGCAGCTGCCTGCTGGGCAAAATCCCTGGCTGGAAGGACATCTCTGGGTGCAGGGATCCATATGGTGGGGCTTCATGGTGCTTCAGGATAGGGATGGCTGATGAATATGGAATGACACACCTTTCCTTGGGGAAAACGCTGAGTCATTCAAAAGGGAGCCATTCATAGGGTTTGTTTCAATGAATATCCCAGCTTGAAATATTATAGAACAAAACATAGAACAGTTTTCAAAATGTTTTACTAATTAATAATGTTTTTTGAAATAACCTTTGTTCTTCAAATGTAGCATTTAGGTGGTTTTTAGGTGTTTTTCAAACAGAAAGACATTCCAGAATCATATATAGAATAATATTTTAACCTCAGGAAGATTTTTAAGGATTTTTTTCTGTGCAGAATGCTGCTTGCCTTATTTTATTTCTCAAACAGCCATGCAGGGGTCTGGATGGTGGTGGAGTTGTGCTCCTTTCCCCCAAACCTACCTCACAAATACTGCCACCTTCCCCAAATTTTTCTGTATGGAAGATAGAACATCCAGACCACACCTTGAATCATCTGTCTCTGCTCAGGACCTGCACGTGCACGTCCTCCAGCTCCGGGCAAAGGGCTCTGCGTGGTCTCCTTCAGATTTCTGGCTAATCCACAGGAGCCAGAGCAGCTGGGAATGTGCCTGTCAGGAGCTGGCTGCCAGCCCGAGCCTGGCAAGTTGGCTGGGTGGTCATTTGGCACACGAGGGCCGTGGCACCGAGCTCACCGGCGCTGCCCAGCTGAGCGTTAGAGGACCTGGTCCCTGCTGGCAGAATCACTCTCCCTGCTCCAGCGATGAAGATGGATTGGTCCAAGTGGAGCATCAGGTCTTCAGGGCCAAAAACAACCTGGAAGTGTGAGCTCAGGCCATCCTGGCCAAGTCCTCCTCTGTACAGGCAGGACGTTGTCCCATGGGGGACCTTGGAGCACCTCTGGGCTTACAGAATCCCCCGGAACAAAATGTTCATGACTTTTTTTTTTTTGTCTCAGCTGCCATTTCTCTTCTTTCCAGGAGGATCTCTTCCCTCTATTAATACCTCTATAATCTGTTTAATTAAAATGAAATCTATTTTTGATACCTCACCTCCAGATCCAACACCGTATTCCCGAGTGAAGGAGGTATTCCCTCCACTGCAGCGTGAGGCAATGTTATTTCTTGCACTGTATTTCCAATCAAGTTGGGCAACGTTAACTTGTCACTTTTTTTCTTCATTAGTATTCAATGCTTCCATATCCTGGTTAGATCTTGATAAGAAAATATAAAAACATGTCAAGAGACTGGTTCTGTTACAAATGGAGTGCAAAAATTATTTTGGAGAAAGCCCATTTGTGTGTGATTTCTAACCTAATTCTGCAAACCCTGGTGGTTTGGAGAGTTTAGCATCCAGAGGTTTGGGCGTTTGCCCAAACTAACCCTAAAAAGCAAACCTTTGGCTGCTTGCCTTTCAGTTGAGTGTGTGATATAAATAGCTGTGCTAGGAACAAACAAAGGAGGTATTGCACGGAGCAGCCAAGAGAGGCCACGTGAGCCACTCCATCAGGCCGGGTTTGCTATCCCAGTTGGAGACATGCTCCTACTTTTTCCTGATATTCATGCAGTGGTGACTGGGTGCCACAAGGTAGCCAGTCTTCAGCACTTTTATCTTTCTTCAGCTCCTGTGAAGACTTACTACTCAACTCCCCCAGAAAATAAACAAAAACAATTAATTTAAAAACTGCTCAGTAAAGTCCTTCTCATGTTGGCTTTGGTGGTTTTATTGTAGAGCTGCAGTTTTAGATGAGGAGGACCACAATGTTGTTGCAAGACCAGACCAGAGAGGAAGGATTTAGATCTGCTTTATCACTGCACCCCTGTTCAGGTGAAATGAGATTTGGTGTTTTTTTCAACATTTTACAGCTTTTTATTGTCTTTTCCTAGACTTGGTTCATGGATTTCCTGAAGTTCTGAATAAACCTTTATCTGTACACACAAGTTTAGCCTTGACCAAGCAATAGCCTGGAATATATTAACTGTTGGAGAAATGTAAAGCCACATGCTCAGGAAAATAGTGGAGTCACCATCCCTGGAAGAATTCAGAAAACTGTAGATGTGGCACTTGGGGACATGGGTTAGTGGTGGCCTTGGCAGTGCTGGAAGTCTTGATCTTAGAGAGCTTTTCCAACCTAATCAATTCTGTGACTCCAAGATGCTGTGGGGTCTTATTATGACTGTCCTAGTGTCCATTTTTGGGGTGTTTTGGTCTGTATTTGTGTACAGAAAGCCATGTGGAAAAACAGGAGCAAACACCAATTTGCCTTTGAAAGGCAGGATTTCCAGGGAAACCAAGTGAAATCTCACACCCCTGGCAAAACCCCTGAGCATCCTCACAGCTCAGCTGACATCCAGATATTCATGGGAGGCGTAGGAAGAATCAGGCTGCTTTATCTGCACCACCTTTCTCGTGTTGCCCCTTTCTTTGTGGCTGCTCCTCTTTGATGAAAATTTGCTGTAAAATTGCGACTCCACCAAACCTTTCTTTCCCTTGTGTGCCTTCCCTGACCCCTGCTCCTTTCATTTGGCAGAGCCGAGCAGCCAGAGCCCTAAATCACCGTGGCTGGGGCACGGTGCCTTTCCCTGGATTCCAGCTGGCGGCCGCTCCCAACTCCTGTTTTCCCGATTCCCGCGGAGACAGAGCATTCTCACGCTGTCTAAAAGCCAAGGGCTGAGCTACTGATAAAAACCCTGATGGATGGTGGAAGGGCTTTTCCATAATTCCCCATTCCTAATCAATGAGTGTGTTTGACATCCCGGCAGCTCAGCGTTGGAGAATAGCTGTCGATAGCGCTGAAAGGAAATGGGAAAGTCTTACATCACTGATGGGAGTTGGTCATTGATGTCACCACTCCTGTCACTCACTGATAAATACAGCCCACAGCGACTTCCCTCCAATCTGTAGAGCCATGGATTTGAAAATAAACATCAGTCACTTGAAAATCACCATGCAGCTGAGGTGATGTTAACCCCATGTGATGATGAACTGTGGATTTTTTCCTGCCTATTTCCATATTTCACCCCCATAAAGGACATGTGGGCAGTTGCCCCTGCCATTTGGGATAAGGTAGATATTTGGATTACAACAAGGGCCTGAATAGCTGGTGCCTTGCTCTCAAATTGCTTTATGGATGGATCTGTGAGTCAAGTGTGCATAATAATGGCTGTAACAATATGTCACCTGTTTACTGTGACAAAATTCTGATAACTTATCAACTCAAGCATTGTGCAGAACGGCCTTTAGGAGACGCTTTTGCTTGTGGTCTTTTATTCAGCCGCTAAGTGAGAAGTGTGGGCGATGCCGCTTTTCTCTTCCTGGAGCCTGGCTCCTGGAGGTCTGGTTTCCAGAGAGCAGCGGGCGGGAGCGTCCGCACCTGTGTCCCCGACAGCTGGCACGCTCTGCCCGTGCCACAGCCGCCATCTGTGCCAGCGCCACGCGCCGCCGATGTGACTGGGGGGAAGGCAGGAGCAGGAGAGGGACTTCACACCGCCACAGAGGTGGGTCTGGGGACTGAAATCTGCTGTGGGTGGAGTGTCTGCCTCTCTTTCCTCACTTACTAAAGCAGTTGCTGGTCAGACAATTAATTACGGGCGTTCTGGGTGGATTTAAGGACTTCAGGCACAGGGGAATTTGTTTCTTTGGAGGTTATATGGAATTGTTTGGGCTCTGAGCAACCTGGTTTAGTGAAAAGTTTCCTTCCTGTGGTGGTTGGAATGAGATGATCCTTCAGGTCCCTTCCAACCCAAACCATTCTATCATTCTGTGACTGAAAGCATTAGGTATTTTTCTGATACATAAAGAGATCATTTCTCTATAGAAACTGAATTCCCCCAAAGAAAGAGACCATTCACAAATAAATGTTCTTTTACGTTGTGTGGAAGAAAGAGCTCAGAACACCTCTGTAAAAGGAAGAGGCCCCCCTCCACCTCCACGAACCCCTTCAAGGTGCCAGTTGTCCAGGTCAAAGCCAAAGGCAGGGTTTTCTACTCGGTCCTGGAATCCTGGCAGCTCTGTGTTGCTGCCTGGCTTGGCATGGACTAAAATGGTGGCAGAGGACAACTTCTCACTTAGAATTGTAACAGACAAGGGGCCCGTGGTCTCCCCTCTGCGGTGCTGTCACTCCTGCAAGGGTGGAGATTGCTGAAGGTGGGGAGGCATCAGCAAGGCTTCATCTCCTCTGTGGGTGGGATGACCAGAGTGACCCTCTGTCTCAGCGGCAGAAGCTCTCCAGACCAGCCCAAAGGTGGGAAAACAGAACTTTTCTCTCCACTTTGGCTTTGTCTTCCCTTCAGATGCAGTGGGGCACCGGGACGACAGTGCAGAGCTGTTCCCAGCCCTGTGTGGCCAATGCTGTGGCTGTCAGTCCCCTCGGGGCGGGGGGAAATGAGCTCCAAACAAATGCTTCTCTGTAGGTGCAATGCACATAAGTGCATTTTTGGATCATGCTCCAAGTCTGCATCCTTTGTGAGACCGGGAATGTGCCAGGAAGAGTCAGGTTTTATCAGCCCAGCACCTCTCCATTGAGCAGAGACAGAATTGGGAGCACTGCACATCAAAGAGAGGGGAATTAATGAATGAGAAAACCTTGACATTTACACAATTTAGGCATGTTACTTTTATTTAAGGGTTTTTTTGTTTTTTTTTTTGTGCAAAGGGTGCAGAGCCCTTGGTGAATAGACCTGTTAATGCCTCTTGCTTTTTGTGTTTATATGTGCCAGGTCTAATAATTGTCACGTCAACCTAAGTGAGAAACATCCAGACACGTTCATGGGAGAGGCCGTAGGGCTTTAGTTCAAGTGACTTCTGTTCCTCCTGGGTGGGGAAGAGGGAAAGGCAATAAACAACAGGAATTTGTTAGTTTCTCAGCACCAGGGTTTATCACGTGTAAAAATGTAAGACTTTGGAAGCCATTAATTATACATAAAATCCATAACCAATCTTAATAGAACTTAAAGTGACAAAAGCGATGACATTTAAAAAATCAGCTTCCCCATACCATGAGTCTGGGACCATCAGGGAAAGGAAAAAGGCTGGAAACATGCTCTGGACATGCAGTAATTGCCACTGCCATTTTCTGATTTCATTAGAGAAAACTGCTTTCCGTGTAGGTAGATTAGGAAAGGGAGAAATTCTGGATCACAGAGGTCAGGTCTGCGTCTGGGATAACCTGTCCTTCAAACAGAGGAATTTGGGGTAAAAAAAGTATGAGGATTTGCTCTTTTGTGATATTTAAAAACTCACACAAGAGCATATTTTAGCTGCACTTTTATTTTTCCCCTAAAAAATGAAGCAGAGTCATGGTGGACAGATAGGAAAATAATGATGCTAATAGTAATATTAGTAATAGTAATATTAGTAATAGTGATAATTCCTCTACACTGCTGCTGATTTCTAAAGACTGGAATCTGACCAAATCTGACAATAATTAATGCATCTGAGTTTAGACTTGTATTTCAGTTTGTAAAATTTATAAGAAATAGATGTACCCATGAAAATCCAAGCTTTAAAAGAAGTTCTAGTACCCAATTCAGGCGTTTATTCTAATTAATCTTATGCAAGGCAAGAAGGTCTGCTATGAAGTCATCATTAATTTATATTCCTGCAGCAGTGTTTATCTCATTTACTTTGTACCTTATTTTTCTCATGGAAGATCAAGAACCAATTCTTGGCCATTATTCTTGACGGAATCCATTTGAAACGAGCCAGAGGAGTGAGAAAAGAGAGGCGCCCACACATGGATGAGTCTTGCCAGGTTCTGGACCTTTTTTTTCAGCTGCCTAATTGAGGAAATATTTTTTGCTCTTTGTTTCCAGGGGGTGGGTGGGTTGGTTTGTTTGTTTTCTCAGGAGCGGGGAATTTCGGTCGGTCCTCGCCCTTGTTCCAGTTTGGAGGAGCACGGGGCTGTTAGCAAGTGACATGCCCAGGAATATAAAAGAGCTCTACATCTTTGGAGCTGTTTCCTGGTATTCCCCAGCATCCTTGTTTGTTATAATTTGAAAGAAGCTATTGAGCTGAAAGGAGGGACAAACAATCTCCAGGCGGACAAAGCCAGGGGGAGCTGGGAGCGGCCAAATTTCCATGAAACACTCGTGTTCCAATTCATATTTAAATGCGCTCCTAAGCAGCTGGACAACCTTACTGTGGCCAGCCACAGCTGAGCGTTGTAGCCAAGGAGAAATCACAAGCAATTTGCTGAGAGCAGATGAAAAGTGTGTGTATTTCTGTCCTTTTAATGCGAGAGAATAAACACTGAACTCGCACAGGATGTCAAGATGTTGGGCAGAGTTTAAGTGCAGCAGAGCAGATTCCCAGGGCTGTGCACTGGCAACGTTTCCTTCGAAGTCATCCAGGTTATGCAGATTTACAGTGGCCAAAGATCAACACAAATATGGTTGTTACTCTAACTAATTTCGATGGCCTTCTGCTTAATGATTTTTTTTTTTTTTTTTTTGAGGGAAATTATTATTTCTTACAAACTCGTCTAGGCAGCAAACACTCAGTCAAATAATCATTTAATTCTTGAAGGGCTGAATCCTGCAGCCCTTATTAATTTAAAACTTGCACCAGGACACACCTGGGGAAGAGAAAGCCTGGGTCAAAAGTGCCTTTTTCCATATCCTAAACTGACCTCAGGCTATCCCAGTCTTGAGCAGATCCTCATTGTAATGGAAAGTAGCCCAAATTCTCCACAATTTGCATCTTGTGGGTCTCTAACTGAGCCACCTTGGGGCACGAAGGTGCTTTTGCAGTCCCCTCACCCCACTCCTTGCTCTACTCAAAGTGCCAGAGAGGGCTCTACACGTCCTAAATAACCCCTTTTCCTGAGGTTTGCTCTTCCAGAGGCTGTGCTGGTATCTTTGAAGGCATTTTGTCCACAACCAACTGGCACAGAGCATCCTTTGTGCAAAGAGAAGCAGATTTCTCCAGGTCTAAAAGAACTTTTTCCACAGCACAAACAGAAACGGGTTATAATTTATCAAGTGACATTCCTGCAGGTTTATTGTGAATTAATGTTACCATTTGCTTTGAATATGGTTTAATGTACTTTAGAGGCATAACTTAATTGTTCCTTGTCCTTGAATCTCTGCACTGCAGCCACTTTTATTAAGAAAAATATCAGGAATTACTAAGAATGTTAAAAAATTGCTTCTCACGGGAGCTGGGTCAGGTTAAAAAGTGAGTTTGTTGCACAACATTCTTTACTCTCTTTCCCTACTATATTTTTTAAACCGTGTGTGAGCTATTTGCTACAGGAATCAAGCAGGGTTTGGATGATTTTCCTTCCCTCTAGGTTGATATTTCTCAAACTATCTTTTCCCTGTTTGGATTTCTTTTTATATCACATTAGAAGAAGTGTGTGCACATATTGGACTTTCCTTCTGTTTTTTTCCTGAGGTTGGAGTGTGGGGAAGGTGTCTGTGATGGTAAGAGGATGAGAGTTCCTATGGCACTAGAAATATTAAAATAATCAAGAACTGGAAAGAATTAACTAGCAGCCATTTTACACCCCAATGTGAGAGCTAAAACCAAGAGAGAATTTTCATGGCTTTACTTTGACACCATGGAAGGCAGAAAAGTTTGTTTGTGCCTCCAGCTTTGTCCCTGAGCTTCCAGCAGGCACCACCTAGTCCAGGCTCTGGGACAAAGACAAGGAAAGTGCAAATGACTGAGAATCCCAGAATCCCAGACTGGTTTGGGTTGGAAGAGACCTTAAAGATCATCTCATTCCTCCCCCTGCCACGAGCAGGGACACCTTCCACTCGACCAGGCTGCTCTAAACCCTGTCCAGATAAATCAGATGGATAAATCAGATTGATAAATCAGATGGATAAATAATCCCATTTAATGGTGCTGGGTTGATGGCTGGACTCGATGACCTCAAAGGTCTCTTCCAACCTGGATGATTTTGTGAATCTGTGATTTCCTTGTCCAGGATGTTCAATGTTTATACACAATTCCATGTCCTGTGTTTTCCCTGAAAAAGCTGTGCTGTGAATTTCTCATTACACCCCCCAGACTATTTGTGTGTCTGATTATCACAAATTCACGTAAAATCTTTTCCATTTGTATTGACTAACTTTATTGTTTCTACTCCCCTTCTACTACTGAAGATATTGTAGACTTAAAAACTCTTCAATCAATGGCTGACTAATATTTCCTCAGTTAATTTTTGAGATTTAGCTGTCCCATCTATAAATCTGCAATGAGAGGAACAGTAGAAAATAACTATTATTCGATTTATTGCTTGAATATAAAATTAGATACATGAGCCATTACCTTCCACTTGGATAAAAATGTGGCTGAGTTGATTCTCTTTGTCTGGCCACGGTGCTCATCAGGAAACACTCAGTTATTTTTGGATGGCTACCCCAAATTCCTTGCTTTGGGAATTAGAGCTTTGAGAGAAATCTGAGTAGCTGTTTCATCCAGCAAGGGATATTTCTCCAGTAGGAGCACAATAAGCCCAGGACCTGCCTCTGGAATTGGTTGTTGCACTCAGTGGGCAGAGTGAAGCTATGAAAAAAAGAAAAAAAAAAGAAAAAAAGAAAAAATTAAGCTTGTGCCTTAAAACCTGAATTTGGCTTCTCCAGTAGTTAAATGGCCCCTGATGCCTTATGCAACACTTTGCATTGCAAATATGTTATTTTGATTTATTTGGAGAGTGGAGTAGGACTGAAGGGGCCAGGAGTCTCTCTGCTGATTTTTGATGAGGTTAAAATTCGGTATCTGAAGTTCATTTTTATTAACAACTAATTTTCTGGCCAGGAAAATATCTGTAGAGAAAAATTAAATAATAAAACAGCCCAGACTGGAAAAGGAAAAAAACTCAAAACAAAACAAAGCCCTTACAACTGCTTAATAACCTTGCAAGATTAATGATAAATACATTATCCTCCTTCAATATTTTTTGTCTTGGGACATGTGATTTCCCAAGGACAAAATCACTCAAAACTACCCTTGGCTTCCACAGTTTTCCAGAGTTTTCCATGGAGCAAAGTGATTACATGGAGTGCATATACTGAATTTATAGCTCAGCTTGGTTTTACACAAATAAAGCCTTGAGTGAGTGTTCTTAGCTTAAGAAAATTGGACCAAATTGCTGAATGGAAAATAAAATTCTTCATGCATTTTTACCTTTAATAAACAGAAATCTTTAACTAAGGGAGGAAGTGATCTGGATTTGGTGCAAATAATTAAATAAAACAGAGAAATTACTAAGCAAAGCATTACTTTTTATTTAAAAGGCAAATGGAAAACAAATGTCTAAGAAAGGCACTGAGCTTGCTTAGTGTTTCCCACTCAGACTTCTTAGTTTTATATCGAAGAAATACAGTATTTATTGTCTTTTCTTAATAAGTGATTTTAAGATGGAAATAATGTCACCAAAATCAGCACAATTAATTGCACAGACCTACAGTAAAAGCTACATTGGCTGCCAGGAGCTGTCCTTAAAATAGACGTTTAATTTTGAAGATCACCAAAAATTTGCAGTTGGACTGAGGTTCATCCCAAATCTCTGCTGGGAACAGCCATCAGTACTGCAGGAATTTGGCCGTGATTGACATGAGACCACCCAACTGCATTAATTCCCCCCTAAAATGTGGAGACAATTCCTACCAGGAGAAGATCTGACCTGTGGAAAAGCTCTCTGTGATGTCAGTGACCTCATTGTAAAACAGATAATCAATGTTGGCGTCTGAATTCCCACATTAGGAGGAATATGGAGAAGATGTAATGCAGCATCGAGCACATTCTGTTGTGCTTCTCCTTTGCTCTGTCTCTAACCTGATGCCAGGGGACCTCTTCCAAACAGGTGGCCAAAAACTTCAAGGAACTGTCTTTTTTTTTTTTTTTTTCTAATGGATGTTTGACTTAAAGCTTGCAGAGAAACCTTTTGAAGATGCATGAGCGAATTATTCACTTAAAAGTGGGAACACTCCCCACCAAATCCAACAGGGACAGGTAATTTGATAGATGAGTTCACCTAAATGATACTAGCATGTTCCTTATCTCCCTGCCATCAGGTTAAGAGCTGTTGTGCATAACTTTCTTAACCTTAACCTCATCTCTTTATCTCTCGGGACTTCAGATTAGTACAAGGGATAAAGGAAAATCAATGCCAAGTTTGGTTCTGGTGAATGTTTATGTCTGTATGCAAAGGAAGAAGGGGGAGAGCTTGAAACCGTCCCTTCCCAGTGAAAGATTTTAATTAAATTAGGTCTTAGAAATGTGGAGTGTGATCTTTGCAGTGTTTTGATTTCGCTGAAGATTATGACCAGGCTTGCCAAAACCAACGGTGAGGTCTCACATTTGTGAACTCGGCACACAGCACCCATGAATCTGATACATCCCAAAGAAAGAGCCTGAGTGCTCCTGTTTACATTCCTAAAGTCTTTACAAACAAGGGGAACAATATCTGCTCTTTACAGCTGACCGTGGTCAGGTTCCTGTGTGCAGCACGAGTGACCTTTTCGATCTGAACAATCTTCAGACACTCAGCGCCCAGGGCTGTGAAAAGCCCGAGGTGTATCAGCTTACCAGGAGTTCATATTTTACACCACGACTGATTTTTACTGTATCCAGCTGCTGAATATCAAATGATGGAGTTTGGGCTGTAAAACAGGACCTTTCTCTTATGTAAAGACACAGGTTCTTCATACTGCTGGGAAAATGTGTGTTCTGTGCAATCAAGCTGAAGTTTGTGCTGTCTCCTCTCTGACTCCACTTTATCTGTGCTTAGCCTGTTCTCTGTGTCCCTTTCCTCACCAAAGACATCTTTATGTCACTGAAGAGAGAGGTAGCAGGTGTAGCAGCTCTGGATTGTGTCCAGATGGATCTGGAGTATCCCCAGGGAGGAGACCCCACAGCTTCTCTGGGCTCTGCTCAGGGCTGGGCACTGCCCAGGGCAGGAGCTCTGCCTCCTGTGCAGGGGCAGCTCCTGGGCTCAGTCCCTGCCCGTGGCTCTGGGGTCATTGCTGGGTCCTGCTCAGAGTCCTTCCTGCACCCAGGGACACCCAGGGACACCCAGGGACACCCAGGGCTGAGGCCCCTTTCAGCTGGGGCTCCTCTCCAGGCTGAGCAGCCCCAGCTCCCTCAGCCTTTCCTGGGCACGGAGATGCTCCAACCCTTTTGTGCTCCACCAGACTCAGAAATGTGGCACCTTTAGCACATCAAGAAATTGTTTTCATAGAATCCTGAGGGTTGGAAGACACCTTTAAGATCATCAGCTCCTTTTATCCAGCTCCATTGTAAATGTGTGCACGGAGCCTGGCACAGCTCAGCTTCTCTTCCCTGCTTCTCCTGGCCTTGGTGGCCCAGAGCAGCTCCTGTCAAGGAGGGCTTTATACATTCCTAGGGAAAAAGCCTCGAGGTCATTTTAATTTAGATGGTTTGAACACCTAAAGGCAGCACATCTCAGTGCAATGAGAATCTTGGGTGAGGATCTGTTTTCCTTGAGCTTGTGGGGGATACAGCAAAGTGGTGGAGGAAAACAACTGCTTGAAAAAGGTCTTTCAGCTCCTTGAACAGGAAAGGATTATGCAGGGAAGGATCAATAAATCAAGCACTGCATGGCCATTCATTAGCTTGTTTTTGGGATAGCACTGGTTCTTACCAAATGCATTTTGCTTTCACTGTAACAGCTTTCCTACTCCAAATGCCCTGTGGTAAATTCTGCCATACAAATAAGGATCATGTCTTCATTTCCATAGAGTAATGGGCTTTTTTCCATGGAAGACACCTGAAAAAGAAGGCTTTTACTGTGTAAGCTTAACTTTAGTGTATTGATGGATCTTCTGGAAACAGAAGTCAGATCGACAGCCCAGTTTGCAGCTTGGCTCAGAGTTTATTTTCTGCTAAAAGAAATGTGAAAACAAATATAGAAAATGTGTGATCCAGATTCTCTTATAGAATTCAGATATGCAGCTATTACAGAGAGATAATTAATGTCTCAGGCTATCAGGGAGGGCTGTTCTGCTTCTCAAAACCTGAGTGTTACTGGTTGGGGGGAGCCAGATAATGATAGAAACATCCTGTGAGATTGTAACCCAAGCGTTCTGGTGGTTGAACCTGAAGAAAGGGCACATATTATCAGCTGTATTTTGTTCTCAATTCACTCCAGGAGACAGTGAGAAAAACGCTCTAAAAGCGAGCAATCAATAATTTGTATAGTGAACACAGTGTGCCGTTAAGAGGTCTAATCTTTAGATCTCTTCAAACATCAGGTGAGACAGGAGAGCGATGACTACCAAGGAGGAAGCAACCTGAGGTGCAATTCATGAGAACAAAGGCTAGGTCACAGAGCCTGGCTGGTCATTTGTAGAGAGTTTGTTACAAGAAAAGCTTGTGTAGGAAGGAATTGATCCAGCCACAGAGCCACGAACACCTTCTGTGGGGTATTTGCTCCTGTGAACCCTCCTGCAGTCGAGTTTTGGGTTGCAGATCAGAACTAGAGGTTTCCAGCTCCTGAAGCTGCTGATTGCCTTTCCCAGCTTGCTGAAGTCCCCAGAGTGCTGAAAAGAGCTGTTTGGGGGATATTCGTGGAATCAGAATATCCTGAGGTGGAGGGGACCTGCAGGGATCATCGAGTCCAGCACCTGGTCTTGCTTGGGACACCCCAACAATCCCACCCTGTGCCTGGGAGCGTTTTCCAAGCTCTTCTTGGACTCTGGCAGGCTTGTGCCATAAACAATTCCTTGGGAAACCTGTTCCAGCACCCGACCACCCACTGGGGGAAGAACATTCTGCAAACAAATGACCTCGATCGACCAAGAAAAGGGACTTTTAGAGATCCTGGTATTTGAAAGAAAAGCTCAATGCAGTTAATTCCTATGTCAGTGTTTTCACAACAGGACAGGGAAAACAAGGTAAGAGACACCAGTTCAGCTTTGAAGGTTGAACTAGGCTTTGCCATTCTTAATTAATCTGTTAAATAATTTCACAGAATCATAGACCAATCGAGCTCCACCAGGCCAGAAAGGGCTGTTGGAATCACTGAAGGTGTAACGCGAACCCTAGGATTTTCCAGAATTGCAGAATTTGTTTGAATGGAATTAGAATTTAATTCAATTAAGTTAATCTTTTAGAGGGAAAACTTAATCTCAGTTTCAAACCAATGGGTTCAATTCTGGGAGGGAATAGTCTAGGGAAGAATTTTTGTTGAGCAAAGGACTAAGTAACTTGAATAGCAATGATATTGCCTTGGTCTCCTTGTGCTATTTAAGTGGTGATTAGGTCTGAACTTGACTTTTAAGGCAAAAATACACTTCCAGGGGTGACTCCCTGAGTGAGAAGAGCTTTCAGTACTGTACGTCTGAGTAGATTAACAGACTGTCTATAAAATGAGGAAAGAAAATAAGAAGGGAAAGAGGAAAAAGCCAAGGAGAGAGTAAAACTTGGAATTGGAAAAACAATTCCTGTTCCAGATGAAACATTTCATTATATATGATGGGTTTAAAGGCAGTTTGCCCGATGACTTTGTATTTAACAAGGTATTGTGTGAAACATGGCATTGTTCCTTACAGGAAATAAAGAACAAGAAATCTCCTTATTTCTTTCATACTCGTGTTGAAAGGGGTATGAAGTTGTGATGGGGAAATAATCACTCCAAAGCACAGCAACCTTGAGGTATTTCCTTTTAGAGCTGCACAGCTTTATCTAAAAATGAGGCTGCTTGGGCTGGAAGGATGTTCTGACTCCCACAAATTGAGCCTTATTTTTTTTTTTTTTTTTTAATGCAAGTTTTTATTAAGTATCTTTAGTGTAGTGACATAATTCAAACCTTTGTTTACAGGGAGGTTTTAACACCCCTCTGGGGAGAGCTTGGGCCAAAACCTGAAAGTGCTGAGTATCTGCTACCACATCCAAATTCACACTTCTCACTTTCTATGCTTTGCTCCAGAAGTTTTATGCTTGAGCCTTCTCATTGTCATACTCCATTGCTAACTCAGTTGGACTGAATGCAGAAAACAAAATCCCAGATTATTCTGAGTTGGAAGGGAGCTAAAGGATCATCAAAATCCAACTCCTGAAAATCCTACAAGACCTGTGGAATGATGGAGGAGTTGTGAGCTTGGCTGAACAAACAGACAAAGAGAGGCTGTCCTAAACTTTGGGATCTTGGTTTGAGGGTGGCCAATGCCACAAGCTGAGTGGTGTCCTGAGTGTCTCATATCCTGAATATCTCATACCCTGAGTCCTGAATTCTACTGTTCAGTCTGAGGAAAGACATCATGGACAGGTTCGAAGAATATATCACCCAAAATGATGTTTTTCTAGAAATTACTAGTTTGGGGTTTTGTTTAGTTAAATCTTGAGCAGTCTGTGAGTAATTCCTCCTTCTCAACTGGGCTTGGTCTCCACCTGCTCCTGAGATGCTCTTTCAGTCATTAGATCAGGGCAGGAGCTTTGCAGGAGGGGAGGCAAAGAACTGATGGGAGTTTTCACTTCATTTTTCTTCCCTTTTTCTTTTCCTGTTACTGAAATCTTAAAAAAAAATATTATTAATATTTGTTTTTTTGTATTAATCACTGACAAGATTTTTCTACATTTTCTGTCCAGTTGGTCCAAAATTTGGTGTCTGTACTTTGTTGCTGTGCTTTCCTTGTGCTGGCTGCATAGCACAGAGCGATTGGGAGAGCAAAGTTTGCTGAAGAGGGAGCCTGAAACAGCTGCCGGGGCTGACAACTGAAAGGCACAAGTGGGGACAAAGCAGAGCAGACGGAGCGATGTGGGAACATTAACACTTGGGAGGGACTCTCTTCCTCCCTCCCCTCTTTTTGAAGGAGGGAAAGGAGCTGGGTCTTTGTCCAAAAAAACACTTAAGCGTTTGCGTGACCTTAAAACATGCGAAAAGATTCATCCATTCCTATGGTTTTCTGTTACTTGGATGTGCATTTAAGGGGATAAATGTTCATCTCTTTCATCCTGTACTTAAGGAAGATGAACCGTGTTTTTCACTCCCTGAAAATACGAAAATCTGTTTGTTATGTCACAGCTGTGCCAGCAGATTTCCAGGAAACTGAACGCGGTGCGTTTGTGTTTAGTATTCGGGAGGTTGCACCACCCCTTGATTAGCAGGGAAAGTTATCACATGGAAAAAGTGTGCAGAGATTGTTTTCATCTCATCTTGCACCGGATTGAGAAAGGAGAAGGATTAAAGTGTTTTAACCATAAAGCTTGGCAGCAATTGTGGGGAGCAAAAATGAAAATAGTTTAAGAGAACAGTGCAGGCAATAACTCACTTGGGGGGTCGGCAGAGGACCAGAAGAAGTGGCCAGACTGACATTGCTTGGTTTTATTAACTCATCCATAATTAGCCCATAGCTTAGATACAATTTAGCTTGTGCCATATGGGCTAATATAGTGCTGAAAGTTACCCCCCATGCAGGTGACAGTCTGTCACACTGAAGGAAGATTAGCATAAAACAAACAACAATGCACCCTTAATGACAGTGGCACCATTTGCCACGCCATACTTGAGCGTGGGGAAGCACAGCCATTATAACCCAATCTTCAAGATTTTATTAAGTAGAAATAAAAGCAATGTGCACACAGACCCCCCCCCCCCCCACACCCCTTATAGCTGAATCCTTCCTTCAGCTTGCAGGCAAATCCGTTGTGTATTTGGGTTTTTTTTAAAAGATACTAATTTTTTTTTTAATGGTAAAAATACCTAATGTAGGTATTTATTCACAGCTTTGCTGGTATTCCTTGGAACAGAGTGTAGAATTAGCTGTTCTAAGTAAAACATTTTGGGCAAGTGCATCCTGGTGGCTTGTGCCTTGATAAAGGTGGAACAGAGTTGTTCTTAAACTGAAATAAAAATGAGAACACTCCACTCACTCTATGTGCTCATCAACTCGATTAGAACTTTTTAGAGTAGATATGAATCTAACAATGGTGTAACTGCAGGCAGCCCATGTTGTGTGAGGAGAATTTATCCTACAAAGAAAGTGAGCCACTGTCTTTGGTGATTCCCCCTTATTAATAGGAATTGCTCCATTAAAATGATCCCCACGCGTTGTTGAGCCATCCTGCATTTATGGTAATTTGCCTACGTATTGCCAATATTTTCCTTTTTAAATCAAGGAGGAAATTTGGTGCCAGAGCCTTTCCCAAACTGTGCTGAGCCCCTGACACAAAGCAGCAGAAGCCATTAGCATTCTCAGTTAAGGCTGATCAGTCGTGCTGTTGAACCATTTCTTCTCTTCCTCCCAACATATTTGCTTTCCTGTATTTCCCAGATAAAAGGGAAGCTTCCCCTCCCCTAAGTTTTCCAGACTTTTCTTTTGAAAGGCAGCCTGCTCATTTTAAATATTTTAAATGAAATGAGTTTTGCTATGCAGACAGGAGCTGGCTTTTTTTTTTTTTCTCCCAGCTCTCATCGGCTATTTATGTGACTCCATGGTTTTCAAATGGTATAATGCTGGAGGATGCCAAATGTCCTGCCATTTAATAACCAGTAGCATACAGAGCTCTTTTCAAAATGCCACCGCTCTGAGCATCTGTTGTTATTAAGTAAGATGATCAAATTTTGTGCAGGACTTCAATTTTGCTTTTCACATCACTTATAGAGCAAGAATAATATGCAGTCTGTGTATAGAACTAATGTGTTGGGCTCATTGAGCCAATTGCTGGGTTTTGTGTTCTGCTTTATTGCAGACTGTAAAATAAACTTTGGCCTTTTTTTAATAAATGTCATAAAAATGCTCTGTGAATCAGGAGAGTGTCAGCAATTAAAGCCATTTAACATCATAATAATTAAAAATGCAATACTCCAGCATAGTCAGCGCTGGTTCACATAAAAAGCCACATTGTTGGTCCTTAATAATTACATTATTTGACAGACACGCTAAAGAAGAGGGAAAGGTGCACATTGTTAGTATCAGATGAGCAACTAATCCTTATTGTTCCTGGAAATTGCTGTAGCATCCTTTGCTCTCCCTGTTTTCAGCTAACAGATGTGCAGGAATGTCCTGGGCTCTCCATCGCTTTTCTCTCCAGCAGAATCTGACTGACAGCACCACCACCAGGGAGCAGCTGGGCCGAGGCACATCACATTCTGCTGGTCGGGAAAGAAGCTGATTAGGCTATGGAGTACCTAATTGGGTAAGATGCCCCTCATTTTCCAACTGTAAAATTCAGAGAGTGTAGAGCAGGAAAGAGCGGCCGGGCTGGGAAGAGCCGCGTGTTTGTCCCGCAGCACAACTGGACCTTCCAAATGAGCGAGGTTTTTTACAGCTGTGGTTTGGGGCTGTGCCCGAGCTCAGCCTTGTGCGGGGCCAAATTTTTGAGAAGAGATTTAGCTCAGGCATAATAACATTTAAATTGCACCCCTGCATCTCAGCCTGTTCCCCCCTGCTTTTCCTAAGTCTGCAAAGACAGAAGGGCAGCTTTCCCCATGGCGCTCATTTTTGTCATGGAAAACTGAAGAAAAAGGGGGGGAAAAAAAGCACAGATTTACAGATTTAGGTATTTTTTTCCACGAATATTGGAGGTGTGGGATTATCCCCTGGTTTAATTGCATTGTAGGTGCTATAGAGCCAATGTCATCTTCAGGTGAGACAAAGAAGTTTTGGCTGCAGGATTGTGGATCCTCACATACCCTAAAGGGAATGGGGGCCAAAGAGGTTCTGGGGGAGCATCCTCATTCTGACCTCTGGAAATCCTGGAAAACAAAGAGTGAAAATTGACTTTAAACATCCTGAGGAGACAATTTCTTTCCTCTGTTTTCCTGGGGTGTCCAAGAGCTGCCTCTGTTCCTCTGTCTGTCTCTGGAAATACCCCCAGGCTGGGGGGATTCCATTGGTTTTTTTATTGTTTTGATTTTTTGATTTGTTTTGTTGGCTTTTTTGTTTTGTTTTGTTTTGTTTTGTTTACTCCAGTTTCAAGCCTGTTAGAGTTCAGTTTTTTTAGCTTTATTTGTTTCAGACACCTCAAGCTTGGACTGTAACAAGGGCTCAGATGGCAGAGTGTCCTTTCAATAAAAAGTGCTAAAAGGGACTTCCAACCAGATCTTACAAGGCCTTGTATCAAGTACCAGTAATACTGGGAATATTCTCAAGTAAAATAAAGTCAGCTGGCATGAAAATCTCATTTCTCTGATTTCTCTTTTAAAAACCGTGTATATATGGTTCTTAGGGACATGGTTTAGTGGTGGGTTAATGGCTGGACTTGATCTTAGAGGTATTTTCCTTAATGATTCCATGAGTTTCTGATTTTTTCCTTCACCTTGAATATTCTGAATTTATTTTAGTCACCTCTTGCAAGTAGTATTTGCTGTTCTCCAGGGAAACGAGTGATTCAGCATACGAGTTTGGTGCTGGCATACAGAAATAATGAAGATTTGGGAAGTCCCCAGTCTGTGAGTCAAATAATGTCAAAACTGTTCCGAAGCTAAACAAATCAAAAAGTTCCTGAGGACTTGGCAAGTTGTTTTTTACATCTTCACAGGTGTTGTCTGCAGGACCTTTGTCAGATTTGTTCTTCCCAAGGTCTGGAGTGATGGGATGAGCACATCCAGCAGCAATGTCTCCAGAGAGGTTTTGGGGCAAAGGAGCAGTGCTGCACCCCCAAAACCACTTACAGGTATTTTAAAAGCAGTGAAAGCACCTGAAAGGCCAGAGCCCCACAAAAACCTTTCTACCTTAGATGTAATTTGTATGTGTGCAGCAATTTCAGTTCAAATATTAACCTTAGATTTTAAACAGATTATAATTTTGGAAGGAAATAGCCATAACTGCAGGACAGAAAGGGATTTGAGTTGCAGTTCTGGACATGAGTCCTGAGCACCTGAAGAGTCTTTAGGTGAAAGAATAAAAGAAGCACATTATCCCTTGATTAACCTGAATCAAATAATGGAAATAGAATTCCATCTGCCATAGAAATCATAAATAATAAATACATTAGTAAATCAATAAACTGAGTACAACAATGAATTTTAGATCTTATGTTGTGATTAGAGGCAGCTCTTTCTTTGGGACATATTAAACCATATTCACAGCACATTCCTTTTGGGTTTCCTAATAGGTGATCTGTTTCTTTTTCAGGAAGTTCACATGAAGTTTCTGAATCTCCACTTTTCCCCTTGGGGAAAAGCAGCCCGGAAATAAGGTGAAAGTGTTCTGAAAGAAATGAGGAAATCTCAAAAGGAAAAAAAAAAAAAAAATCGCACATTATAGAAATCCTGGTAAATAAAATATAACCAAGGAGCAGCATGGGAAGCATTTAACCCAGTGCACTCTGGTTTTTCTGTGCTGCCAGCAAACAAAATGAAGGATGAGGAATATCAGGGAGGATGGGTCTGTGTATAAGTGACATCAAATTCCATAGAGATGTTAATGATTAATAATAAAATAACATATTGCAGCAGGGACAAAAGGATAGAATCAGTGGTAGTTGAGGCCTTCATGGCAGCTGATCCTGTACATGGATTAAAAGTAATGTTTCAGTAAGAAAAATAACACAAATTCTTTGAAGGTTCAGTTTTGGAAAGCTGTGGCAGCTCAAGAAACTTCTGTAGTACAATTCTGCATTTGTATGGCCAGTGAAATTCCAGAACCTCCTTTGGTCTGCAAGAAACCTGAAAGAGAACTTAATTTTCTTAATTTATGCTTTGGAACATCTGTAGGACCAGACCCAGAGGTCCCTTGGGAGATCTGGTCTGATGAGACCAAACTGGATCCTGCACCTTTTGAGTTTCTTCCAAGTGTATTTTACAAAATCAGAGGGTTTTTTTGTCTCAGATTTGAAAAATGACATTTTCATCCCAGTCCATCAGCTCTGCCTTGAAGCACAATGGGCCACCAAGCAGGTGAGGAGCTCCTGTAAATGTGAAGAACCTTAAAGCCCATCCAGTCCCACCCCCTGCCATGGGCAGGGACACCTTCCATCATCCCAAGCTGCTCCAAGCCCTGTCCAGCTGGCCTTGGACACTTCCAGGGATGGGACAACCTCGACTTTTCCCACCTGGCTTGGCTACATCATTCTGGTGTCCTCCTGCTGCTCTTGCCAACAGGGAAACCCCAGAATCCACCATGCCACCTTTCTGCAGCATGCACAAATCTCCTGAGTGTTCATGTTCACCATGAACTTCTGTACCTCTTATAAATTATTTTTTTTTTGCCCATTGTCAAGATTTGGAAATGATTTATTGGTGCAGTTTTTGCAGCAGGACTGAAGCCTCTGTGGCCTCTCTAGTTAAATTCCACACAGACTGCCTTGGCCTGCTCAAAACCCACAGCTCTTGGCGTTTCTACCACGGCTGGGTTTTTATGAACTGCTTCAGTAAAGCTGATATTTTTAAAAATATGACTTTTCACAGACTCATAGAATTCCCTGAGTTGCAAAGGACCCATCAGGATCATCCAGCCCAGCTCCTGGCCCTGCAGAGACTACAAAATCCCACCCTGTGCATCCCTGGCAGTGCTGTCCAAAGGCTCCTGGAGGGAGCTCTGGCAGCCTCAGGGCTGTGCCCATTCCCTGGGGAGCCTGGACAGTGCCCAGCACCCTCTGGGGATGAACCTTTCCCTAAATCCAACCTAGACCTGCCTACAGAGATATTAAAATTAGACATGTACAGTTGCACTTGTACATCAGAATTTCTGGCACTCCTTTATTGCAAAGCTGCAGAAGGAATAGGATGAGCATTTTCTTGGTTCAACATGAAAATGGATCTCCTGCTTTTAAAGAGGAATTTTGGCTGCTTTTTGGGCACCTCTTGCTTGCAAAAACTTCCCTCTAAATCATTTCTGTAGCCAGCACTGGTTCCTGCTATTCCTTCCACACCAGGCACTAATCCTTCAGCTCCCATTCCCCTTCTCCCACAGCCAGTTTCATAAGTAATGACAGGATGACTGAATTTAGAGGACACGAGAAATCTTGACATTCAACTTGTCAACATTTCTGTCGCTGAGCCTCTGTTCCCATGACTTATTTTTTAATGCAAATCAGAAGATGATTAGCTGTTTTCTCTCCTCATTGTGTTTATTTTTGCTTGTTCTTTGGGCTGTTTTTCATGCCTCATCTTGGCTGAATTCTCTCCCATTTTTCTCCCTTCCTGTGCCTTTCTGCTCTTGCTCTGTTCTCTGCTCTTTGTTCTCAGTCACTGTTTTCCCCCCTTTTCCCTTTTGCGCCTCTCTTACATATTTTGTGGTGCTCTATCATCTCTGTTCTTTGTCTTTACTTTTCTTTGTCTTTTCATTTTGCCTATCTTTGTTCTGTGTCCTCTTTGGTGTCTCCCTGTTCTTTGTCTTCTCTTTTTCCTTGTTCTTTCTTTTCCTCTGTCTGTCTCTTTTTATGATTCCCTTTTATCTTCGTTGTGTTCTGAGTAGGTTTGTCTTGATCTTTGTCTTTGCAGAGAACGTGCTCAAAGGAAGACAAAACACGCCATTCAAACAGAAATTGCTTATTAATTATAACATGGACACACTGCTGAAACCCAAGCCTCCCACAAAGCCAGCAAACCAACTCACGGGAATTTTCAGGCCATCCTGTATTTTTCTGGGCATCTGGGCTGCTCATCTGGGCTGCTCCTGTGGTTGAGCACCCAGCACCTAAACCCCATCCTATTCCACTTTCCAGTCTTTGACTCTCAGTCCATAAATCCATCCTAAACTTTATCACTGACCCATGAAGACTTGGGTGCAAAATAACCAAAGTGAGGTATCTGGTTATGCAGCAGCTATGAGTGAAAATGTGTATTTCGGTCTCCAATATGGAATCCACACAATCTCCATGTCCCAAGTGTTCCCCTTCCTCCTGTGGTGAGGGGTATAATTTACTGCAGATGTCTCTGACCTACATCATCAGCTCCAAGTTATCAGTTGCTGCTAGAAGGAATGGTTTAATTTACTAACCAGCTCTGCTGGGAATGGGTATCCGCTGCAGCCATGTGAAAGGCAGGATTTTGTGGTGCTCTTGGTGCACAGCCCTGAGTTATTGTTGTCAGTTCTTTCATATTTGAAAAACAAAACATCTTAAAAATGTGGAAACAGGAAAATCACAGACAGAGGTATTTTGGTAAAGGAATTTCTTTTTTGGTCCTGAAATAAATCTTTCTGTGATCTCTTTGAGCTTTGGAAAGATTAGTATGATCTCAAACTTTAAGCTCAGAAAGGAAAAGTTCACATAAAAAAAAAGTTTAGCTTTTTGTTCATTTTCCCACCCATTTCTCCCCTCTAATAATTCATGGAAATCTCTCTGCATGTGTGATATTTGATTAATCCTCATTAAAGCCTCGGCTGAAAAACAAACCCCAGATCTTGGAGTTTGCCCTGTTGCTGCTTTCACCTTCTTTACTTTTGCTTCCTTCATTTCCTTGTCTTCAGGAGGGCCCTGAGAGTCACGTCATGTTGTCCAAGTGCAGAATGGACGAGCTGGGGGAAATTTCCCAAGGAAAGGGGGGCTGGGGGTTCTGAGGACCCTGCTACAACCTGTGCTGGGTCACCATTTCCCAGGGATTCAAAATTTCCCAGGGAAACCTTTCCTGCCCTGCCTGCCTTTCCAGGCTGCTTCTCTCTCCCCGTACTTTTGCTGTTAAATTGTCACTCTCCTGGCCAGGCTGTGGTATATAAATAGAAATCTCATATCTTTCACCTGCTGTGCTCTGGGGAAGCCCCAGCACACCCAGCACATCACAGACCTCTGCAAACCAGCTGTAGGACCCGGCCACAATATTGCAACAAATAACCTGGCTCTGATGTGAATTGTCCTGGAACTGGGAAATGCTGCAGGTTCCCCAGAGGCTGCAAATTGAGCCAAGCCCAGGTTGGGTTCTTTGTGCTGCTTCCCTCGCTGTGGTGGTGGATGCAGAAGTGGGATGGGGTCTCTTCCCAGCTCTTCCCATTGTGGTTTGGGCACGGAGCTGCTGGGGAAGGGCTGTGGGGATCAGGAGGTTCCCCCATCAGTGTGTGACAGCATCCATCAAGCTGAAAGGATGCTCCCCTGCTGGTCCTGGCATGTATGTTTTTGAGGAAGCACAGGTGATCTCCCATTCTGCATAAATATGCAGGAATTACAGGTTTCCCATGCTAGCTATTTTTTGTCTTAATAATGTTGATTTAAATTTTACTTAAATATTAATAAAATGATTTAAGACCAGGCCATTTAGGCCAAATGTACATTAAAATTCCCCTTCTATTTTCCCTCTTTTTAAATCCTCCTCCTTCAGTTTATTCCCTGAGGGAGGGTTTGGTTCCTGAACTCATTGTGAGATCTTCAAACACATAATAAGAATTAATCACCATTAGTCCTCTATTTTAACAGCTGCTTCCTACCCCCCGAACCAGTACAGCTGCAAACTTCCCTCCCTCTGCCGACACCGTAATCCCATTACAGCTGCAAACTTCCACATGGAAGAAAAAAAAAACCAAAAAAAAAACCCAAACAGGTTTAAGCTGATTTTGAAACAACTCACATTCCTTAATTGCTCAGCTCTGGGTGGGAAGTGGGTGATGCAGCTCCTGGCTGGTGGGAGCTGGAGGAGCATCGTCCTTCCCAAGCGCGAAGCCGCCGCGCTCGGCGTCACCACAGGAGGTGCAAACCCCACCTCAACCCAAGCCCTGTCATTTGCATCAACCACTAATTGTGTCTTCACATTCCTAGGAAAGCAAGTATGGTTTATTTATTAACAATGAGATGATATTTGCCCACTTGTGGAAATTTCCCTTTTCCTCCTTGTACTTTCTCCATTCTAATATCTGCCCTTAGATTGTAATTATTTTATTTTTCTACTTTTTAGCATTAAGGATTGAGATAGATAATTATTTTTGCTTAATAGTAAATTTCACTGCAACGTGCCCAGAGGGATCTGAAATAAAAGGTATTTAAAAATCTTCCATGTTAGAAAAGTAAAATAATTTCAGCTAATGAGATTATCAAGGATAATCGGTTTACAAAAGCCCATTATGCGACAGATTCATTGATGTCTTAAAACAGAAAAGGAGAATCCTATTTATTTTTTGCAATGGTGTAGAATAAATTGTTTTTCACAATGTAAAAGGCTGGTTTTCATATATTTTTTTTTAATGTGATGATTTCTGTAGCCCCATCTGCTGTTCAGTTTCAGAAGTAGCCTGAGAAAGATTTGGTGAAACGCGTGTTTTTCTGTGGAAAATTGGTGAGAGGTAACACTTGACCTGTGGATTTGACTGAATATCATAAGGAAGGGCTTCATCTCTTTCAGAATTTATGGGGAGAAGTTGAAGGAGTGGAATGGAAGTTCCCACTTTCACTTGTGCATGACTGAAGATGTGTTGTGGAAAAGGAGAAGGAGAAGGAGGAGGAGGAGGAGGAGGAGAGGTCAGCATTGGTGGTTGCCTTGCTGGAGTAACCATGGAGGCCCTTCTAATGCAGCTGTTTGCTTATCCCAGCAATCTCAAATGGCTCCAAGAGAAATGGGGTGGGATGCTCCAGGAGAAGACAGGTCATTGAAGGCCCTCATCTCTACAGAGTACAGAGTAGGGTCATTTTAGAGGTATGAAATGTCACTGGGACATTTTCCTTCCATTTTCCTCCTGAACTTAGGAGATGTGTGTTACACACTGGCTTTGTCTGCTTGCAGAGGTAGAAGTGTTCATTTGGCCTGAGAAGAGTTGAAAGATGCTCCAATTCTACCACAGTCTTGTAACACTCAAGCCAGACCATAGACCTGACCCTTATAAATGAAGAAAATCATTAATTGCTGTGTTACATATATTAAAATTCATGTGTAGAAAGCTGCAGCATTGAAAAAAAAAACAAAAAGAAAAACAAAGCAAAACTATAATAATGTTTGTTTTATCTGTTGTGGTTTATTGTTTAGACCATGTCTGGAATGTGCCTGGTGGGGCTTGGACACGGAGTCTCTTCCGGGACTTTTGCTCCATGATGATGTGGAAGGTGACTCTTCAGTAAGTAACACCAAATGATTTCAGACTTGTATAAATAATACACATGTTCTGTCTCCTGTGATGGAATGATGAAGAGCATTGAGAGTGATTGATTTGCCGACGCGCGGCGGGGGCTGGAACAGTCCGTACTGTCCTTGGATGCCTCAGGCTGGTCCTACCTCTCCCACAGCTTTGTTTCCCCATGGGAGTGGGGTTCTCCAGCCCCATGTGAATGCCAGGTCTTGGCTTGGCCATTGAGAGGGACGATGGGGACACACAGATTGAGCTCATTCTCACCACAGTGTCCTCCGCCTGTACCTGCCTCACACACTGAGACTTTGTCCCCCCAAAATGTGAGTTTTGTACAATCTTTTCTGCTGCAGCTCAATCCTCTGCTTAAAAGGATCCCTCTCTTTTTTTTTTTTCCCTTTAATATTTAGCAAAAAATAATTCTGCAATGAGCTTTATTAAAGCAGCAGGATAGATTAAAAAATGAAATATGTTTAGCAAGATTTGGGGGGAAGGCTGGAGTAATTAATTTTCAATAATACCTGGCATTTCCAGAACTCCTTTCATCCCAAGATCACCAAACAGTTTACAGACATTAATTAATTAAAGCATTATGATGCCCCAGTGTGGGGCCATCGCCGGCATGTCTGACTCAGACAAACTCCCTCCAATTCCCCGGACAGCCGAGCAGTATCCGCTCCTCTGCCTGCACCGGGGCTATTCCTCTGAGCAAATACTGCTCAGCTTTCCCAAGGTTTGCACTCTGTGGCCCTATGTAAATATTTTCCAATAAGTTCGATTATTTGTCTTTTATTCTCTATCAGGAAAACCCCAAATATCTCCGTAATAAAATTTCCAGCGCGTGTTTACATGAGAGCAGTTCGGATGATTAGTTTCTGATTCAGCTGCCCATTAAAACTCCCTTTGAAGGCTGGGAGCTGGACATGCATTTTAAGCTTGGATCTTGGGGTGGGTGCAGTAAATCACGTGGGGAAAGAGGACAAGGGTGCAAATAACGTCACACTCCTGGAAATCCCCCGTGAAGTGTAAGTTGGGTGAAATCTTATGAAAGCTGTAGATTGTCCAAACTTTCTCCAATCCGATGATTTGATTCATGAAGGCGTAAATAGATAGATAGATAGCTAGATCCATCACAGGGATCCCTGGGGAGCCATGGAATGGTGTTTGTGATTGGAAAAATATTATAAAAGAGCTCACGTATAGCCAATAGTTGGGCAGTTTCGTAGCGCCAAGACAAATAGGAAAGAAATGACATTTCATGATCGCATTTTTAAAGGACGTTTTAAGTTACCAAAGCAGGAGAAATGGATGTGTTGGAGTGATGGAGCTGCATTCCTGTCTGGCAGTGCTGCCATTTGGGCCCTGAGCCCCTCACCCCACACCAGTGTGGCACTGCATTCATGGGGAATCACAGAATTGTTAAGGTGGGAAAAGATCTCCAGGACCATCGAGTCCAACCTGTTCCTGATCTCCACCTTGTCACCCAGCCCAGAGCACTGAGTGCCACATCCAGCTGTTCCTTGGTCCCCACCACCTCCCTGAGCAGCCCATTCCAATGCCTGGCAACCCTTTCCATGAAGAATTCTTGCTGAAGTTAAACCTGAACCCCCTCTGAATGACTGTACTTTGATGTTTGACCCCACCTTGGCTGTGGGATGGTTGCTTCACTTGGCCTAAGACCTTCCAGTTTAGTTGGGATATTCAGAACCAGGATCAGCCTTGAAGGGTGTGTTTATAATGGAAGACTGAGTTAAAAAAAAAAAAAACAAAAAAAAACAAAAAAAAGAATTGTAGTTTGTTTGTTTGTTTGTTTGTTGGATTGGCTATTTTCCCAGAACCAAATGAAAACCAGTATGAAAATAAAAATCCCTTTCATTATCTGTGGTCTGACCGTGGTTTTTCCTGGTTAGGTTGGCCAGCTCCAAGTTTCCTTTTATTCCAACTTGGAACCATGGTGGAGAAGAGACATTGAATGTGGGGCAGGGGGCACATGGAGCCACATCCCCGGTGCCACCATGAATCCGTGTCCTGAGTCACTCCTGTCACCTGTCACCTCAACCCATCCATCCACCAGCCTGCAAAGAGAAATGTCAGGGTGTGCTGGGGAAGGTGACGCCCATGGAGGAGCCTCTGGTTTGGGAAGGAGGGAGCTGGGAATGCTGCCCTCCTCCCTGCTTGTTTACCCTATGGCAAGTGCATCTTTGGGGAGTGCTGTGACTCCGAGATATGAGAAGAAATTCTTCAGTAAACACAAGTGACATTTGGCATATAAATAAGTTAGGGAATACTCCTGCACAAGCAGTGCAGGTCAACAGTGATCTTTTATCTCCTGGTGTAGAGTCGGCTCCTTTGGAAATGGAAAAAAGTGCAAAGTGTTTGTGGAAGGGATGGTGGAACTGAGAATCCTGGTCCTGGTCCGGAGCGAGTGGCTTCACTCCTCAGCCCTATCAGTTCTGGGAAAATCCAGGGTGTGTCAGATGTATTTCTCCACAACTTTGTTTTTTTTTTAATTATTCTTCCCCTATTTTTTAAATTTTCTCTCAATTTTAAAATTTCTTATTTTTTAAAAATTTCTCTTTTCCCCCCTCTTTTCTTCTTTTTTTTTCTTTTTTTTTTTCTTTTATTTTTCTCGTATTTTTCCCTCCTTTTATCTTTTCTTTTAAAAAATACAATTAATGTATAACAGAGCCCTTTGGAGAGTAAACACTGATTTGCAATAACACAGTAAACAAATAACAGGGAATCAGGCGTGGAGCCTGTATATCCATACGTCCATAAAATCCTTTGCATCCACACATGCGCACCCGCGTTCTTATTGTGTAGGTTTAGCTGAGGGGATTTACCTCCTTTTTAATATTTTTGAAGGCTGCTTTATGATCCTGTTGACCTGCTATTAGCAAAAGCTTAGCTTTCAACAAAGGTAATTAAATTATAAAATCACTGCTGCAATCATCAAACTACTCATAAAACAAGAAATGAAAAAAAAAAAAAAAATACCCTGAAATAAAAATCTTGCAGGCTTCTCTCTTCATGTAATATTGCTCCCTGATGTTAATTACATTTAAATGGGAGAGTACTATTTTGGTATCATTCATACGCCTCCAAAAGTACTTTCCAGTTTATCATACCTGTCAACCCCAGTGCATCACAGGCTAATACTTTATTAAGAAAAAAATCATTAGGGAGCTGCTGATCCCATTTAAGTACATTGGGCAGAATGTAAGACTAATTAAAAAGCATATTTTTACATTATTAATTTCTGAGTTTCACACTTAATGAATGTGAAATGACAGGGCTACTATTTTTATATTCAGGCTCTCTGGGCTCCCCAGCCAGGGGAATTCAATTCTGGGGATTTTTTGCAAAGATGCTTCTTGGGAGATTTGTTTTCAAGAACAGCTAAGCTTTTTTAGCTGTGCCTTTTTCTGGGAAATTATACTAAAGCATATTACAGCCACTTAAAAGAGTAGTTAAATAGATGTTGTGTTGGGTTTTTTTCATCACACTGCTATAAAAGTATTTTAGATGAGGTATAAAATATGGTTTTTAAATGATATTATGATTTGCAAACACTAAAAAATAATTGCAGTGGAGTTGAGAGAGAGCAAAAACATCTAATCTTTATTGTGTAAGACAATGTGATAAAATATTTTACAGCCAAAATCTCATTTTGCATCTGGAAAATTGTGTAAACTGATGGGGGGGGGGGGGGAGAGAGAAATCTCATTAAAACTAAAGGTTATTTTTAATATTCTTCAAACAAAGCAACACTTCCAACTGCATCTCCCCTCCTCATATTTATTAAATTAGACAATTGTACGAACGCCTGACGTTGTATTTAAATAAAGACATAAAATGACAGAGAGCGTGGGGCGAGGATGGGGACGGGGTTTGGAGCAGCGGGCGCTGGGAGGGAGCTCCACGCCCGGGAATGTGGGGCAGTGGAGGGCCGGGGGTGCCGTTCCAGGCGTTGGGAGTGTTGGGTGTCGCGGAGCCCCGAGCCTGGCACCGCGTCCCCGCCAGCCGCGGCACTGCCACTTTTATAGGGCTCTGCAAGGAGGAGTGGAGAGAAACAGGGATTTTTTTTTTTTTTTTTCCTCCCCTCTCTCTCTCTCCTTTTTTTTTTTTTTTTTTTTTTTTTTTTTTCCAAATGTGCTTACAATTACCTCTCTGTATTTTTATTGTCTTTTTTGCTAACCACAAAACTCACACTGGAGGCAAATCTTAACGGCTGAGGCTTTCCTCGTGTAAATATTAGGAAATTACATTTGTACAAACTGCGCGGCTTTGTAAAGGGCGCTGGAGCCACTCCAACACAAATTAATCAGGATAAAGTTGCTCTATGTTCAACATGACCATAGTTTATTTTCTTAAAGTATTAATTTGTCAACAGCTTTCCTGCCTCGCTGTGACTCATGTGGATGGCATTGAGGGAAGACACAGATGCAATCTTGCTGCTATACCTTGTGGTTTTAGGAACCAGCTCCAGTTAATCAAACCATAATTGTGTTTAATTCCTCAATATTTGTTTTCCCACCAAAGTCAAACGACTGAAATATGAATATGAACCTGTGTTTAAATATTGTCTTCCCTAAAAGAAAAAAAAAAAAAAAAAAAAAAGAAGAAGAATAAAAAGGCATGAAACTATTTTAACTGTTTGCTAAACAATTTTTACTTCCAAGTCCTTCCCTCCTCTGTTGTTTCCCCCCTCCCTCAGCCCCAAAATAAATAAATAAGGTCTGGCAATAGCTTTTCAGCTGGTGTCCTTTGCTTTTTCCCCTCCTCAGCCTTCCCCAGTGCTGAAAGCATTGCTTTCCACATGTGCCCCCTCCTTCTTCTGCCTTCACTTGCTGCTTATTATATCCCCCCATTTTTAATTATATCTTGATTTTCGTAAAATGATAATTTGTTGTTATGTTTCTGGAATGCAAACGTGAGCGTAATGGGATCTATTTTTCAGAGTTGCCAAAACAAATTAAGGAGAACGTTCGGCTCTTCCTTTGCCAAATGTTTTAGTGTTTTTCCATGAAAGCAAATCTTATTTCGAACTGTATATTAAAGCTTAAGTAAATAATGCCGCCTGTAAGAAGCAATTTCTATTGTAAAATCAGTTACTGTTTGCAGGCTTTGCTGGTGCTACCTGCACAGGGCTCTGCCCGGGAAGAATCGGGGGTAACAATGAAATGTTGTTAATTTTAATTTGCCTTTTGCAGAGCGGGAAAAGCTGAACTTTTTTCCCCGAGTGTTGGACGCAGCCCCCATAAATATGGAGCATTTGTTGTGGCCGTCTCACGGATGCCCAGGTAGGCGAGGAGGCTCTCGGATAACGACATCACACGGGGCTGGAATGGGAGCAGCTTTAGGCACTGAGCTTTGTTAATTGTGGGGCCGGGGGCTCGCCTGTTCTTTAGCATCTTTTATTAACATACATCCCCAAATAATATTGACACTCTTCTTGTTTTATTAGCACACGTTTACCTTGTTCATGGTTTTATTATTCAAGAATGCAGTTGTTGCCAAGTATTAATCAATATATTATGCTGCTCAGTTGGGCAAGCTGTACAAAAACATAGTGCCCCTAGGGTTAATACAGTCAAGAACTAGAAAAGTGTTTCAGACATGTACACAACATGTGGTTTACTATTATCATTAAATGAGGTGAACTGGGACTCTATACATATGGATTTTGAATTGCATAAATTTTGATTGATATCATTTGAAGACTGAGACCCTGAAAGGGTAGATTTTGTGAAAGACGATACACAGGCCAGCTATTACCACATACAATAATACCAGGAAAAATATCTGAAATGAGCAAGGCAGCTGGCTTTTAAATAGCTAAAACATAACATCAATACTTATTTTGAATAATGGAAAAAAGAGGTAAAAGATGTTGACCTCTGCCTGACAATAACATGTTCCAAAAGTAGAACTGGTCCCGGGAGAAAACCCCCTGCTCAACAGTAGCGACTAAGAAATTTTTTTCTTTCTCTCTCTCTTTCTTTGCTTCTTGTTTTCTCTTGCTTTTCTTTCCCTTTTCTTTCTTACTCTTCTTTTTCCCCCCATATTTATGCTTTATTCTCCCTCTCCATCAAGGGTAAATGGGCTTTTGAACATGCAGACAGCCGCCAGAAAGGAAAAAAAAAAAAAAAAAAAAACAACAAAAAACGAAACCCCAAGAATTTTTTTGCAAATTCAGGAAACACTTGAGAGGTAAAACCAACATCCTGAGACAGGAGACAAGGCCAGCTTTTGACACCGGGCTGGACCTGCGAGGCCGAAGGAAACCTGGAGCCAGGAAGCGGCCGCTGCCGGGGTCAGGCCGCCGGGGACCCCGCTCCTCGCCGCGCACCGCAGGCCCCCACCGGCCTTTTCATGGGAAATTGCTGAAAATTTGCTGATCTGCATGAAACATTTATTGGAGGGGGAGAGGAAGAGCCTTCCCTTGGCTTCTTGTGGGTTCCGGGTTCATATGGCATTAAGTGGGGAGCATAATGTATGCGAGGAGGCGGCAGGGCTCGGAGGCCCCGCGTCCATTTTTTTCCCACTGTGTGATACACATGGAAAATTATCAATACCTCGCTCGAGCAGATTCCTTCAATTTGCCTGTATTTGTTCAAACTTTTGAGAGAGCACCGGATGCTTAATGCTTCATTTATGATTTATGCTCCATAAATGTATTAAAACATTAACCATATTTCTGCTATGGCATACTTGAATCCTCCCGGGGAAAAGCCGGAGTGTTTCTCAGGCTGCTACTCCGGCTTCCCTGAGGAGCGAGATTATTTGTGTTGTGTTACACCTCCAAGTGTTGATTAGGCCTCGGTGTTACCCTGACAGAAGTGTCGTGTGGTGCTTCTCTTTAATGGGGTAATAAGCTACATCAACTGCATGAAGGAAATGTTCCTTTTCAAGTCAGAAATGGCAAAAAAGTTGGTGTGCGAATCCAGAAAAGGCTCCATCCCCTCCGTCCCCTCCAGTCCAGTGAAACCCTTCAGAATGGGAAACTCTTGGCCATAGCACTTGGGTGGCTCTGCAAATTTATAATCGGGGTTAGAACTCTCTAATAGATTAAATGGTTACACACCAGCCTTTGCTGAGCCCGGCTTTTAACTGCCTCGCAGCCTGGCAGGCTCCGAAACACGGCTGTTAATTGGAAAGCAGGAAGGTTAAAAAAGAGACAAACTAGTTTTCTGGCTTGGCTTTGACAGCCTGGGTTATTTATGCAGGTTTTTTTGGTTGTTTTTTTTTTTTTTTTTGCAGGCTTTCTTTCCCCCTCTTCTATTTTTTCCCCCCCTCTCTTTTTGTGCTGGGGTGGATGGTGAAGGCTGTCTGGAGGATTTCTTAGTGGTTGGGAAGCTTCACATTTTTCAGTAAGCATTATTGGGTAACAATTGGTGCAAACATTATGGAGGGGGAAAGGCACATAAATCACGAAATAAAAAAATAGTTTCTGCACATTTTCAAAAAACACGTTGTGCTCTCTGAGGTCCTTTTCATTTTAACCAAATCAGGGGGAACTTGTCCTCACAGCGGCAAGGCAGATGGAACAATAAATCACAGGAACCATTGACTGCCTGCAGTGTACTCTCCGCAGCTGTCACTTTTTTGTCTCTTTGGTTTTAGCTGACATGGTTTGAGGTCCACTGTGAACCAATCTGGACTTTTTTTTTACCGTCATATCCATCAAAACGACCAGTAGCCATCAACCTACTGCAGCGATCGATTCGTTTGCTTATTCTCACGCATAAGCCAATACTCAGCTCACTAGGTGAGGCTTGGGAGAAGCACCTCATTTTAGCTTTTTTTTTTTTTTTTTCCCCCTCTTTCTTTCTTTTCTTCTTTTTCCTTTTTTTTTTTTTTTTTTTTTTTTTTTTTTTTTTTTTTTTTTTTTCTCCCTTTCGCCTCCAGCTACAGCTGTGATTTTCTGAGCAGTCTTGGCTAACGTTATTAAAGTTGCATCATGATAGATATAGAAGGGAGCGGGAAACAGCTTCCACCCGCACCAGCAGCAAAACCCAGCAACAACCGTGGGGTTTTGCTGTTGTTGTCAGTGTTGCTTTTCAGGTGTAGCGAGACGCTTGCTAAGCTCGGAGTTTCCAACTCACTGCTTATTTTGCAAAGTAAACAAGCAAATGTTATGTGCATAACCTTAGCTGTCTCTGCAAAGGTCAGCGCCTGCCTGCCGATTTCCTCCGCCGCCTTTTGGTGGCACTCTGATGCCAGCGATTCCTCCCGCCGTGTTTGGGAAACAAGACGTCCTTTCTTAACAAAAGACTCAATCTACAAAAGGCTGCAAAACAAAAAATTGATTAAATTTGAACTGGAGTAGGAAAGTTTAGCTGGGTGGGGGAAATCGCCCGGTGAGCGCTAAACAGGGGCTGGTCCGGACCCTGGGCTGAGGGGTCGCTCAGGACCTTGTGGGATGCTGCAAAAACGGGGGGGGGCCCTCAACTATCCTACAGTATCCGTGGCCATACAGAGGTGGGATTGGAGATCACATTCAGTGGGATCAGTTTATGACCTGAAACGTTGCAAAGTGTCTTTTCCATTTTAACAAAGTGCCCGACCTGCCGTCTGCTGCTGAAATGAGCAGAGGCTGAACTTCAGGACACAGTCTGGCTTTTTGTGGGATAAATAGCAACAAGGAGATACATGGATAATACAGTCGTAGTAATGTTCTTTTTTAAATGTCAAAAATACCTGCTTACTTTAAAAGCCTCCAGTTAGGTCAAGTTAAATTTATTATATACATTTTTTTTTATAGCTGAACTCCATGATTTTGACTTGAGGTGACAGCTGAAAAGCACCAGAAACCCTTGGAATTTCAGATCTATGTATTACTATAAAGGAAGAAAATAAAGTTCTGCTAAGAGAAGGCAGGGAATTGCATTTACCAAATATACATAGTTTTAAAAACACAACCCCTGAAACATTTACCTTAAAAAAAGTCAAGAGAGCAGAAGTTTTCTTTTCTATCTATAGAGCAAACATCCCTGGGATTTGTAATAAAAACCCAGTTATGAGATCCGGGGTCCCTCCTGTTAACAAGGATCTCTTAGTAGATATTGAAATATTGCCACGTTGGAGAGAAGTTATTTAAGGACCCTCCAGGAGCTGATGTGAAGGCAGATTCTGCTGAGAGTGTTTTCCTCCCTGCAAAAATTGGAAGGGAGCGTGTCCTGAACATATTCCACTTTAGAGAGATGCAACAAATAACGAGCTGCAGTCAAAGCCGGCCCCACTTCATGATGAATTTCAAGGAGTGTGACCAATAATCCTTCTACTTATCTTAAAAATCCTATGGAAGTAGTAAACCAGTTCCACAGAACTGAGAGCAAAGTGCGGGGGGAAAATAAACCAGAAACATCACAAACCAAGCCATCTGTCTGTGAGCAACCCAAGAACCCTGAGTCCACCCAAGTAGTTACTGCATGTTTTTCTGTACTGCTAATGGATTGCATATTGTTGAAAATATGAACTACAGAATAAATCAGAGCAGAGTGGAAATTATGGGTTGGATTCTATTCTTTGCCACAGTGAAATTACCAGGCTGATTCTGTTTGCTGCTATTGGGGTGCACATCAGATTAATTATTCAATGCAAATGACTGCAGATTGGCAATCTGAGCTCTCTCTACATTTACCAACAGCCAGAGGAGCGAGGCTGGGAGTTGATGAGGGTCAGACCAGTTTAGGCTGTGGATTTTCACAAACCTTTACTTACTACCCTTAATTCTGCAAGACACACACACACATCTTAAATGTACCTTTAAAAATGCCTTATGCTGGGGACATGCCAAACATCTCTTGCTCCCTTTAGGGGAGACATGAAGAGTTACAAACCGTGAGCCCTGTGCCAGAGCTGCTGCCTAGAAAAAACCTGAAGTGACTCAGAGTTTTGGCTGAGGAGGGAGAGCAGGATAAGAGGGCCTTGCTTATAGCAATTATGCAGAAATAAGGAATTTCACTCTGATTACCCTGCCAGCAAAATCTGTATATATCTAATATCAGATAACATCACCCTGCCTGTGAAAGGAAGGCCACTAATTCCGCAGTATTCTTATTTTCAAATGAATTCCAACGCCGAGAGCAGGGAGCAGCTTTGTTAAAAGGGACTGGCATTAACATGCCTAATGGGGACTTTTCTCCTGTTCCTACCAAACGGGCTCTAACACAATTCCACACTTCAACCAGGAAACACTTCTGCATATTTTCTCATTAGCTGTGGTAGATATTTAATACAAAGGCGGACAGGGAAAAAAAAAAAAAAAAAAAAAAAAGAACAAAAAAGCTGTGCGAACACAAAACTTTGTCCAGAACACGGCGGGTTTAACCCCAAAAAGCCACGTGAGGTGGCTGCTGAGTGAGGTTTAATTGGAGCCCCCAGCTGCCCCCCTGGAATGCCCAGCACAGGCACAGTCCTGGCAGGACCGAGCCGCAGGCGCTGCCGAGCGGGTGCTGCCGCCGCCGCCGCTGCTGTTGTTATTTTCCAAGAGGAAATATTTCGGGTCTGCCCTAACATTAGTGCAACATATCACTGCGGCTGCATTCCCTGCTGACTGCAGGCTGTTTGATGAGTAATTAGGAGACCTTCTCTTTAGTTTGTTTGACATATTTTACAAAACACGCGAATCTGTTAAAAATTTGCTTGTTCATTTAAAAGGCAGAGTTCCTAAATGAAGCAGAGTATTTGCTAAATAGATATCATTTTAGGATGTGGGTTTGTTTTTGGTTTATTTTTTTTTTGCTGTTGCAACTTCAAACACAATATGCTCTTTTTTGCCTTAGAAAGGATTTTTTTTTTGTTTCTGTGGAGAAGTAATTATTGTTTGTGCATCTGTGTAGCTTCACTCAGAGCTCATACAGAGAATATCTCTGTAATACTTAGAGATAAACATATCTAGACATACAGATCTCCATGTGTGTACTTAAGTTTGTTTATATTTTACACCCACACGTCAAAACTGGTATCATTAAGTACTTACTGGAAAGCAATAAACACAGCTCTCTTTGCTCTGCCCAGATCAAGGGTGAACACTTTTTCCTTCATTTTCCATTAAAGTATCTTTAGCAAAGAAAATATTAAATATTCTTAGATATTCCAGCACTCATCTACTAAATACAATGTGAAGATCATCTGCTGCTTCAGATTGTATGTTTCAGCTGGTGATTTAACTTCCTTAAGTATAGCAGGGTTGTGTAATTAAAAAGTTTATTTTTTATTGATTTGAAAGCATTTGGAGTTTTTAAGAAAAAGAAATATGTTTTTCTTCATTTTAATTGTGCAGAGAAATGACACCTCTCAGCACCCTTAATTATATAATTAGATAATGTTGCTTCTTGCAGTGTTCAAAATTACAAATGAAAAATTAGACAGTCAAAAATAGAAATATAACTGATCTCAATTTATTTCATGTCAAAAAGAAAAAAAAAAAACCTCTGGTATTTAAAGCCAAGCAATCCTACTGACCCAAAGGTTAAAGTTGTCCCCAGAAAAGCAATGCTGGAATAAGACTATGCTGGCCGAGATTAAAATCCTTTAGTGCTGCAAAATGTGAGCGCAGGGATGATTTAAAAGCCCCGTACTTTTCTAGTCAGCTCCACTTATTGCTTCAGGCTGAGCATTTTGTTTTTCTTTTTTTTTTTTTTTTCTCCTCCTTTCTTTTATTTATTTTTTTTTTTTTTCTTTTCCAGTGAACACTCCATTGCTTATTTAGGGGAAGCATCTCATTCATCTGTGCCTGCTTCTCGCCGAGACTTTTTCCTGCTGGAGAATTACTGCCTGGCACATCAATAGGCTGCAAATTATATAAGGGCTGTGTTTAACTTGCAGCCGGATTGCCATTGTCGGGAGGGTCTGTGTCTTTTAGCTAAACTGCCTTTTTCTGCAGCAATTTCAGATGTCTGTAATTGCTGCTCCTTTCAGCACAGCTTAAGGTATCAATATCAACTCGATTTGAATATCATAAGTGGGAAGTTGCTCTAAGCAAAACAAAAACATGTCAGTTGCCCAGGTGACATTTTGTAGCAAACAAGGAAATCACAACTCCAGGAAGTGTTGTATTTTATGCCAACAACAATATGACAGTTTTCTCTGTAAAGAAAACATGACACTTTTCCAAATATCAGAGGATGCCTCTGCTGCTCAAGGGATTCCTGTACTGTCACTGAAATGGAAGGTCACAGGCTGGTTTCATGATTTCTATAGTTTCAAAATGTTGTGGTGGAGCGTTTGCACGCTAAATGCTGTAGGCTAAGGGAAATCTTTCCCTTCATCTCTGAAAGAAGTGACAGGAAGAAAAAGGTCCTACTTTGACAGCAGTAACCTCTAGGTCTAGAGGTTCTGCCCCAAGCAACTCTGAAGTAAAATTACCTATGTTAATGTGTTGTCCTCGCTGTCATGCAGCCACACGTGTGCAAACCGTGGCCCAAGGGGTGAGTGTGCAGCCAGGGGCTGTGTGGGACCTCTGGAAAATCCTCCTGTCCCGTCCCTACCTGGCCCTGGATGCAATAAAGACCGGAAAGTTTCTGCAAATGATTTCTTTTAAGAGGTGGAGTTTCCACTTCAAGACCGACTTGTTATGTGGGTACCTGATTCCTGGAGTTTAAATAAACTGACTTTTGCTTTAAGATGGGGAAAAAAAGTTTTAACTTCAAGGCTATGGACAGGATCAAAACACATTTGTTTCCAGCCTTCGTCCTTTTTTTTTTTTTCCTTCTTCCCTCTCCCTCTTAAAAAAACACACCTTAGTCTATAGATTATATACTTCCTGCTGCCCTTTTTATAAGCAATAAGAATTTAATAACTGAAGGCAACTCTATAGTAATATTTATATGGGTCAAGTGGCTTAAAAGTATGCAATAAATGTAAAGTTATGAACCACATTGCCCCTTTTTAAATAATGCAGCTAGCACCAAGATATTATGTTTCATATTCTGGAAAAAGGTGTTTCAGCCTAGGCTTTAGGAGTACACCAGACATGAAAAGTTATCCTGATCCCATAATAAAGTCACTGCCTGCTTAATATGGTGTGTTATGTAGAGCTCCAGATCTTAATAGCAGACCACAGCAAGAACGTCCCAGATGATATCAACAAAACCTTCGCTTTCTCATTAGCAATCAGCAAATTCTCCTGGTGGCTGCTGGTTTCAAATAAGGGCAAGTGCCTCAATGCCGAGTGGGAAGCCCAGTAGGATAATAGAAATAATGCAGTCTAATCAGCGGCGAGCACACGAGATCCCCCTGCCAGGGCAGGCACTGCTGGGCTGGGTGACTCCTCTTCTGCAGCTTTCAACAGCCCTCCCAGTCCTGAGGAGCAGGATCCATGGGATGGAGGGAAAGGCAGCTGCAAAAACCTCCTCGTGCATCCCCAGCATCACCTCCCTCTTGCTGTTCACAGATAACAGGGGTTTGAGGGTGTTTGTATAAAATTTAAACATTCAAAATCCCCTCACAGTCGTTGCTGTGAATACCTAAAGAAAAGCTGCACTGGTTTCTGTGTATGTAAAACACACCTACGTCTGCATGGGGAGAGGGGGCACAAACTGTTTCAATTTGGCCTCATGGCACCATCGACTTCTTCGATAAATCAGATCAGCTCTTTGGCATCATGGCCAAAATGACCGTTCCTTCTTCGGGCAGCACGCTGCTGATATCTGCACCAGAGCTGCTGCCTGCACTGGTATTTTTATTCCTTATGGCTGTTGGATTTAAACACACTTTGTATTTGGACACACACACTTGCAGCAGGGCATTATTAAGTGTGGGGACAACCATTGCTGTTGGCCATTCTGAAGAAAATGTGAAGGACAAGCCATCCTCCTGCTCCTGCAGCCTAAATAATCCGTGGCTGTGCTTGGGGAAATGAAGAACAGTTTTAGGTTTTGCACTGATTTTCTAATTGTAAGGGCTTTTCCCCCTCACATTTTCCCTTGTGGTATTCACGTGCTCTTAGAATATCCTGATTTCTATTGAAGAGCCATTTTTGCACTCTTGTTCAGTCCTAGTTAAAAATTAAGCCTGCAAATGTGGCTGGTGCCATGCAAGGAAATGCAAGTCTAAGCTGCAGCAGTGTAAACAAAAAAGTGTTTTAAGAGGTGCTTAGCTGTGTTTTGAACCCTGATTAAGCCTAAGGTTACTCAGTGTTTATATGTGCATTCGCAGTGCACTGGGAAAATTCAGTGTTTAATGGTTCCTGTGCTGATCTTTTGTTAGAGCCCTGGGCTGTGGTGCCCGAGAGCAGTGATTACTAGCCAGATTAAAAACCACAAACTCTTTCTAATTCTGAGTTTTGTCCAACTTTATTCCTGCTGATGTGAAGCAGGACTCCGTGTATCTCTTAGGGTTTGGGATTTTAAAAACTGACACCACAAGTCAGTCCCCTGAGCTTTTATTTAGCTGATTTAGTGGGGCAAAGTAGTGTTGTTTAGGACACATCAAATGGAATAGTTTCTACCTATGGATCTCGTTATTGTTCTCAGGTCTGATTTTTTTTTTTTTTTGTTTAATAACCATGTGATGGTAAATGGACAAGGAGGGTAATCCTAAAGGGCTAAGGGCTCCAAAAAAATGGGTGATAACTTAGGGAGATGAGGCGACAGCACAAAGCTACATTTCCAGCTCCTCTGCACTATTTTGAATTCTGTGAATGACCTTGCTGAGTACTTCATTCTCCTAAAATAACGAGCAGGTCAATACCAGTCCTGCTTGTGTGATAAAACACAGTAATTGCTGACCAGAACATGTCCACAAAGAGCCAAGAGAGCTGATCTGGGGGAGCGAGGACATTTTCACCAGCAGGGTCAGGAGATCCTGACAGTTCAGGACAGTCCATGGCAGGGAAAGACAAGACATGTCGAGGCAGCTTGAAAAAACAAACTGATGGATGAGGGTGACGTGACCAAAGGGAAAACTGTGTTGGCAAATAAATGCATATTTACTGAAAGAAAACCTCTTGTTTATGAGAAGTGAGAGGTGAAATTGAGACTACTGATGGTAAATTGCACAATTATGGTGCTCAAGTGAGAGGGAAAAAAGGGGCTCTGGGAGAAAAGTAGGCCCTGCAACATTTAAGCACCAGCTACCTGCACCTCCATGGAGGTTAGAAATTTAGGAGAAGGTTTCTGATATCAAAGCAGCGAGGCTGTGGAGCAGACTCCATATGTGGGTAACGATGTGAAAAACCACTAACGGCTCCTAAAGCAGAGCCTGGTGACAGAGGATTAGTGGACACGTTGTCTGCACTGGAAAGGGCCTGGGTGGGAAGACCCCAGTCCAGTTTAATGGAAACACCCTGGAAATTGGAAATACTGAGGCACTCCTAGATCAGACTGTCTAAATTTCCATTTTTGGTTGTTTTTATTACATGGCTTTAATCCGTGCAGATTCCAGGGATGGGGAACACTTGGCCCCAGCCACTCTGCAGTGTGGGAGGGCACCTTGCAAGATGTGCCACAGCAACAGAGGCAGGGTTTGAGCTTCTATTTTACCTGAAAAAAGACAATTTGGGGTGATTTCAGCAATGCTGGTGTGCTACAGAAGAGTTCAGAGATTGAGGAGCTCAAAGTGAAGCAAGAGGAGGATGTGCTCTGCTCAGGTAGAGCAGATACACAGGGCCCAGAGGTGATGCCACCTCTCTGTGTCTTATGCTATAGGGACAAGAGACAGATTAAAACCAGAAAAGAAGCATAAAAAGAGAGAAAACATAGTAGAGGAAGCGGATATTAAGATATTAGGCAGCAATTCTTCCCTGTGATCCTGGCCGAGGAGTTGTGTCTGCCCCTGGATCCCTGGCAGTGCCCAAGGCCAGGCTGGACACTGGGGCTTGGAGCAGCCTGGGACGATGGAAGGCGTCCCTGCCATGGCAGGGGGTGGAATGGGGTGAGCTTAAAGTTCCCTTCCAACCCAAACCAGTAACTCTTGCCTAAGCTTTCAAGGCTGAAATCAAAGTTGTTTTCCTCCAGCCTGGGGTTGCACTGAACGGCACTGGCATGCACTGTGCCTGGGGAGTGTCATTTGCATCGTGGTTTTCATTGCATCCCACGTGTGGGAATGCCAGCCTTGGAGTCCTGGAAACCTTGTGTGTGTGCAGCTTCTCTGCTCGCCTGACAAGGGATCATTAGTAACTCGCTGATGTCTCTCTCTGTTTGTTCTACTTCACGAGACACTTCCCCAACTAATTTAGAGCAAAGCTTGGTGTTTACTTGGCTTCACAAAATGACACTCTTTCCCCCCCAAGATTGCTGCGAAGTCTTGGCAAAGAATATTTACATAAACAGGTCTCAACTTCATCAAGAACAGGTCGGGAAAGGAGGGCAAATCCGAGTGGAAGGGAAATAGAGCAGAGCATGAGGCAGAGTAGTTGATCTCTCATTTAGGGCTGCAAAAGAAGCACTTGGAGTGTTTGCAGGGCTGGTGCAGCCCTGTTGAGAGAGTCACACAGTTACCTGAGACCCCTAAAACTCCTGGAAATATGGAGATAAGGCTGTGGGGAATGGTGGAGGGGCCCAGCCCTACTGCAGGGCTGGCAGGGGCAGCACGAGGCAGCAAATCACCCATTCGTCACTGCAGCTTTGTGCTGCCACGGCATGCTGGAAACCTTTGGAGCCTAAAAATGATGAAATTTGAATTGTCAGCAACCTCTCAGGGTCCTGGGGATAAAACCTCTAGGACAACTTTCCCCTGGAAGGAAGGGAGAGGGCGTCAGTACCGCCGATGTCCCCACATGAGCGTGGCCATCGTCCCCACAACTTCACTGCCCAACTTTTTCCAGCTTGAGGGAAAGGTGGCTCCTCAGTACCCATTCCAGGAGCCGAGGGGTGTCTTGTGTGGACAGAAAGAAATGGAATTTGTGGGAAGCGGATGGCTCCGGCATGTAAAAAAAAGCCACTTGCATCCTCATTATGGGGGCTCTTTTGAATAAATGTTAGCCCTTAAGTGCCAGCTGTCACTCTATGCATGGCCTCCCTTCTTACAGCTAACCTCTCTGTCACCTCGCCTTGTCTCCCTAACTTGTCCTATTATGCAGTACCAAGCTGAGTCATTGTTTCAAGCAGGAGGTGACATGTTAATAGCTTAATAATAGTATAATCTCGCAAATAATAATATGCTGTCACACTGTCTGAAGCACAATGTTTACAGGAGAAGTGGTAATGTATGATGACAGTAATTTGAATAAAAATGAATTTACTGCTCTTGTCTCATTTGCAGTAAATTTTCGCATCTTTCATGCACAACTGGTGCTCCATGACCTCTTTCATTATTGTGTTCTCAGTGGCTGCTGCCTGCTTTAAAGTGAAAGGCAGGCAAATGAAACAGAAACCTGCAGCTTAATAAGGGGTCTCCAGAAAAGAGTTTCTGGAAATCTCACTTTGTTTGTTTGCGGAGGCGAGGCGGTGTCGGCCAGGCTGTTTAATTAATGCAGGCTGGAGGTGCTGATTGAAGAGCAGGCACGAGCTGATACGATTCTGGATTGGCAATTTGCAAAATAATCATCATGAAATTGTGGCAGAGGGGGAAAAGTGCTCGGAATGCAGAGAGGATTGTTGGGATTGGAGTTTGTGCAGCTTAAGGAAAAACTGTGTTTTACATGCTCTGGGTGGTTGATGTGGGGAAAAACAATCCTTGAGTTAATTATAAATGAGTGGTGGTGCGATAGTGGACTGGTAAAGCTTAAAAATTATCCCTGAATACATAAAATACTTGGTTCTGGGTGGTTTTTGCCTCGCCCTGTGCTGTATCATAAAATTCTGCCATTTCCATGTCTGGTACAGACCAGGACTCCTGGTATTATCCTGACAAATAAATAGGGAATGTACTCTGTATCAAAACTGCCTTTGGAAAATCTAAATTCCTAGGACAGTTCTACTTCTCTGAAAGAAAAAACAAGTTATTACGTGATGTGGTTCATTTGATGAAAAAGAAGAAAGTTTACAACTCACAACTGATATGCCTGGACTAAATTTAGTTTGATGGAATGAGGACAACTAATTGAAACTTGCTGGGACTCAAAACACTGCACAGGACAGATTCTCCCTAAAACTGCTGGGTTTTATCTAAGTTTAAGTGAATGTATAGAATTAAAAAAATGTGGTTTGCATGACCTGGTTCCTAGGTTGACATAATTAAGACCCCAGTTTACCTCTCTGTCCTTATATATACAAATGCAATTATGTGTTTTTTCATTACTCGTGCTTGTACCTAACAAATACAATATTTTCCTCCAAGCTGAAAGTTCAGCCGTGTTAGGTTTTTTTTTTGGGGGAATATCACTGCTGCTGCTCTTCTGATCCTCATGAAGAAACTGGGAGCTGAGCTGGAGATCAGCCCCACTGATAGGTGGGAAAATCCAACAGGGAAATGTACACATTGGTGATGGATTATCATAAAACAGAGCTTGTTGTATTTTTGAATCTGAGTTTTTAAGAGGGACAAAAATTAGTCTTCAGTATCCCAGCTTTGCACACTGGTGCTAAAGGCTGAAAATTATGAAAATAATACATTGATTTAAGTAAATCAAAACTGCTTCCAAATCTAACCCCACATCAGGGGAATGGAACTGGATGGTCTTCAAGGTCCCTTCCAAACCAAAAATCCAGTGATTCCATGATTCCATGAAGAAAGTGCAGCTGATGGGTTTCATAATTACCTTGCAAGGCTGAGATTGTTTTTGAACTGAATTTTCCAATTTTTTTTTTCACATGAGAGGTGCAAGAGGCTTCAGTGGGATTGCTCAGAGTTGCAAGGGCTGAATGACCCCCTCCAGGTAACTGCATTAAAATAAATTGTTTTGCTGAAAAGATTTTTCCGTTGGAAAATATTTTCTGCTTAAAAATAATTCATGTTTTCCCAGTGTAATTTTAACTATTTTCTTAGTTTTGGAAATCCCTGTCCTGTGCACCAAAAATCAAGACACTTGTGACATTAAACAGCTAAATAATGGTTAATGGAGATTATGTGCAAAAGGGTAGAAAAGAACAGAGCAACAAAGCCTCTCTTTGGCTGGTGGAGTTTATTTCATGTATATAAAAGGTCTCTTTCCCCTGAATCACTGATGTTCAAGGGGATATCGACACTTCTGTGTAGTGCTTGAAACTCAAAGGTCCTTTTTGCTGCCATCTTTTAATTATTTAAATGTAGGCAGATCTGATTAAAGCTCTTAATTAGATGTATTTAAGATTGGCAAATATGTCACTGTCCTGAACAGCCAATGTCATCCGCTGATACGTGTCCATTATTTGCTACATTGCAAGAAAGTTTCTTGGGGACAAAAAAACCCTCGAAAATGTTGTGTTTGTGGAAATAAATAGTGGGTGGATCTGATTTTCATGGCATGAAAGTCAAGTGGAGTTTTTAATTGACTCCAACAGGCGCTGGATCAGGCCTGTGGGGTGTTTGGTGCTCAGTTACAAGTTAGTGCTCTCTCTAATCACCTTGTTCTCTAAAGGAAATAGATACTAAACAGGAACCATCTGGTAATACATTCTGTACCTCTTAATTACAATGTTTTGAGTGGCACCTAAATAAATTTCATTTACAAGCACATGACTGCTTGTCAAAAGCTCTGTTGATAATTTTATTATTGTAGTTTACCTTCTCGCTTAATGACCCTGGCCCAGTAAAGTCAGGAATATTCAGCTCCATAGCAAAAAAAAAAAAAAAAAAAAAAAAAAGTTATTGTCTTAAAAATAGAAAGACACAAACTCCATCTCTCATGGTGTGTTTCTCATTATTTTTAAATTTTTGGAATACACGTGACATAGGGGTGGATTGGAAATAAAAATTACCAAAATTCTGATTTCTTGGTAGAGAGGAGAAGCTGAGGCAGCTCTGCGGAGAGCCTGGGATGGTTGTAAAGTGCTCGTGTTATTTTATGATCTCTATGTTCCTGTGTAGATGTACTGTAGCATTTAGACAATTTTCTCTTTGTTAGCTGCAGGAAAAGATCAATATTATAAAGAAGTTGAGTGACTCTGTGAATTACTCTCCTGCGTTTTCACCCTGGGAAGTGGGGATTTAAATCCTGTCTCTGGTTTGGAGGCTGAACCACAAACCCAGCTCCAAGACCACTTTGGAGCCACTCCTAAATTTGGAGGCTTCCAGTTTGGGGTTGCTGCCTATCCATGGCTAGAGCTGAAAATGGCTTTTCTGATGTCTTAGTAATCTCTGGTGGAAATTAGTCTGTATTGAAAAATCAACGTATAATGTGCTGGGATGATTAGCAGCCTCTTTGGAGAAAAACCTGGGGCAGCACTGGGATGGAGCAATACCCATGGAAGGTGCCACCTCGGTGCTCACCCTGCCCTGCCACCCTGGATTTCACAGAAGGGATTTTTGGGGTGCAGGGAAAAATTTTCTCATGCCACAACATCTTTTAGTGGCACATCCTCTCGCCAGGGATAGACAGCTTCCTGCACAGCAAATCCTCATCCGTCCACATTCAATAATTGCTGGAGACAAAACAAATTACAAATAATGTGGAGCTTTTGCTAAGTTTCACTGGGAAACTGCTAATTCAGCTTTGTGTTCGAAAGTCTTTTTAAAAGAACAAGTTGGAGGAGATAAAAATCCTAGGAGGAAAGGCACAAGGGAGGTTTCTGGGAAAACAGGAGGAATGCGGCACCTGGAGGGGTTTTGTCCAGTTCTTTGGGATGAGCTGCCCATGGGAAAACATAGAGGCATAAAAAGTAAAATAACCTTATTTCTAAATTCATGGCAAATTAAAAAAGGAATCCTACTGCTCTCAGCAGGGTCCTTTATTCCTTTTTAGTTGCAGTTGATGGTTTTTCTCTTCTTAAAATAATTTTGTCTCCAGGTCTCAATCTTGATGTGGGAACTTTAGGAAACAGATAAGCTTTCAAATATTTTTTTAATCAATGCTTTGGCAAGCTGGAGTTGAAATAACATTTAAATTCAGAGAGATGCTGCTGAAATAGAGAGGATGATCATCGCCAGGTGGGTTTGTGAGTCGGGTTTGAGGCAACTGAGCTGCCTGAGCAGGAGAGGGAATTCACCGTACACAGCAAACTGTTATCCCTTACAAAATAATATCTGGATTTGAAGCTGATATTTAAAGAGGGCACTTGCTTTACTTATGAGATTAAAGGCAAATGCTCTCTTTTAAAAATGAAGTCATGCTGTGTTTTGCACCTTTTGACACTTATTAACTCAGGTCATTAAAAAGAGGCTAATTAAAAAAGAATGTAAAACAAAAGAGTCATTTGTCTATCGCCGAGCTCGGTTCTTCATGTGCGCTGGCTGGAGGCACTCTCTGTTTAAACCTTGGGTACAGAAAGCACTGGGAGCCACTGGGGCATGCTTGGAGCTTGTCATGGCTTTTGGCGAGCCTGTGGTCCGGCTCATTATGCACCTCATAAAGAAGAGAAGTCATTGTCATCAAAATTAGCTGAAGCTGGAATTTACATTCATGGAAATTTTGGTTTTGCCGCTGTCCTCTGGGGTGGGACGATAAAGGAAAGCTTTTACCAGCTGCAGTTAAAGAAAGAGAAGTTCAATAAATGCTTAGTGCTTCGTTAAGGAGTTTCCAAACTGAGCTTTGTGCACGTGAGATTTTACAGCTGATGAGAATTTGGGACAAACAGCCTGTGAAGTTCACTGGTTCTGGTGGGGGAGATGTGCTCAGCACATCCCAACCCGGCTTGAAAAGAGACTGGCCTCTTGGAACATCTAAGATGTTCCTGTTCTTCCAAAGGGACACTTTGCTAGAAGGCACCTTCTCTCCTGTCAGGTTCAAAAGTTGTTTTTTTTGGAATAAACTCTTCTGATGCTTGTGAGGGAGTAATTCCAAGGAATCCCAAGGAGGTATGGACAGATTTGTGCGGTATCTTTACTAAAAGCGTGTGTTGTGCTGGTCCTGAGGCTCATCCAAGCTGAAGTTGACTGGAAATATTGCGAGGGCAGGAGTTTTTCTGGGAGGGTTTTACACCCTGTTGAACTCTACAGAGGCAGCCACTACGGCCAGTTGTCCCTGGAGGACTCCCTCCTCTCCCCATGAAGATTCAGGTGATGGCTTGGCGCTGGCTAATCCACGACGCTGCAGGTCCAAAGCTGTAAAGATATTTATGGAAATAACTGCTGCAGGGTTTCAATCCCTTCCCACAGCTATGGGCCTTGCTCACCTCAGAGCATGGGGTCAATCAGCAAACATTTCTAGAGGGGGCTCTCCTAACAAAAGTGCGTTCCTCCGAAGATCCAAGATTTGTGGGTTGGAATCGATTTTGACCGCTGTTTTTTAAAGCCTCCCCAATCTCTCCCCACACAGATGACCGTAAATTCAGTCCAGAGCCTTGATTCACAAGGTATTTAAACAGATGCTCTTATTTAAACATAAATCCTATCATAAACTTCAAATTTATGCTTACATGATATCCTGACTTAGGGTCTTAGAGCTGGAAAACACAAAGGGATTAATGAACTTAAGGAAAAGGTTAGGAATGTCATTCAAATGCTGATTGAGGCAATGGCCTTTCCAAGGCAAGGTCTCTCCAGCGCTGGAGTCTAGCCCAAGCCAGGGAGATGGAAGAAGGCAGAGGGGGTTGGATTCTGCCCCAGTTTCAGGCAGGTCCCGAGGTGTGGTGGTGGCAGGGGACCATTTCCATCCCTGCTCCTCGTGCTGATCCATCCTCTCACAGCTTTTCAAGCCAAGCCCCGGCAGCGCCGCTCAGCCCCTCGCTCCTCCTCCCAGCCAAGGAGGGCTCTGGGGGGCATCCAAAGCAGATAGGGGAGTTTAATCCCCCCCCAAATTAATATATAGATCCATACATTGAGCAAACCCATGTGCCAAGTTCAGAGCTTCAAAAGTATCAGGACCAAAGGGTTAATAGACGTCTGCAGCAGAGCGTCTGGCGCGGGTGGGGGCTTCGATCATCATGGGAGGGAGCGGGACCTGCTTTGTGCAGGAATCTGGCTGTAACCAGAATATCCTGCAGGAAGCAGTCGTTTTAAACAAGCCATTTTTTGTTCTGGAATATAATTAATACATCAGGTCATGTTTTGTACTGCCAGTGGCGTGTTTATTACATTATTACTTCACAGACATTTTTTGCTGTAGTCCAGGAGTTAGGAGTCACTGGCTTTCTCACAGAGCTATCCCATTTAAGCAGGGTAGGTTTATACCTAGTCTGTGAATATTCATGTCTCCTGAAAATAATAACAGTATTATTGTTGCTGAAATCTTCAGGGAAGGGAGCTGCCAGTGAGAGATTATTTAAAGCAGGTTCTCCCATCACCCCTCCCCAATGAAAATGCTCAGAAAAATCCTTATAGACAGATAGGCACAGTTTTTTTTTTTTTTTTTTTCCTAAAGCCGTGTTTCCAAGGATAAAATCTTACTTGCAAAGATCCTTATTACATGTGCGTACCCTTAAGCTGCTGAGATGACACCACCACTTACAGGTGGTGGAGTGAAAGCAAGCAAAAGCACCAAACCCCTAAAGTCTCAAGTCACTGCAATCATCTTCAACTCCCAAATTGTCCTGGAAGGAGAATAGCATCGGATTTGTCTTAGGCTGTTTGGCCAAACTGGGGCACAGATGGGATAATGACTTTTACAAACAGCATTTTGATGAGAGGAGGGGAGAAGGAATCATATGTAAAATGCACAAAGGCTGCATAAACACACTGATGCCTGCAGCTGGAACAAACTAAAAAGATGTTTAATAATTTAGAACCAAGCAGGCAGGGCCTGTGCAGCTGTTGTGTGCAGGGGACCATGAAAGTCTTCCATTTGACAGCTGGCTCCATCTTTCCCCAGTTGCTACGTGAAGAAGCGAATGCAGATTTGGGATTAGCCAATCCCTGTTACCCCTGCCCATCTGCCACCAAGACCCCCAGCTCCGGCTCCTCTCGCCGGAGAAGCACAGACATAAAAAAGTCCACACTCTCCCAAACATATGTATGCATCAGGATCAGCCGTCAGCCGTTCCGAGGATCTGTTGACATGCCGCCAGTACATGGCTGCTGTCGTTTTTGCTGCAGGGCACATTTTGCATTTCACACATTTGCAGAAATACAAAATGCTGTTGGATGCAAACAATTCAGGGCCTAATTGGCTGAATTACTTCAATGTTACCTTGTGTCCCCCACCTGATTAACATAGCTCAGCTGGGAGGGCTGGGAAGGAAGGAGCAGAGAGGGATTTGGAGGGCAGGTGAAGCTGTGTTTGCCCATGAAAGCGAGATCCTTAGCGCATTCCCAGCTGAGCCGGCGCGGGGCTGTGCCAGGCGGATGGCTGGGAGCGGGAGGGACACGCCGAGGTGGCCGTGGGCTCCTCTCGCCCTGGCTTCCCCAAGCCTCTCCCAAGGATGGAGACGTTGGCAGGGGACGGGTGGCGCTCGGCCCCGGCTCCGCGCGGGAGCGTGTTGGGAAATTGTAAACATATTTTAAAAATTTAAAGGCTTGCTAATCCTGACCCCATGTTAATGCCAGAATAACAAAAACCACAGAGGAACTAATAACCATTATTAGAGCCTATTCCAAAATTGCATTCTATTATTATTAATGAGGCAGATTAGCATTTTTTCTTATTCAAGAGAACGTAAAGAGCTTGGGAAAGATGCAACAATTACAAAGCGGAGATTTTTTTTTATTATTTAATGACAAAACGTTCCAAAATGGATAAGGGTCTAATGTTTGTTTTCTATTTTTTCTGTTTTGCTGAGAAATCACTTTATTTCTGTTGAATTTTGCACATAAATATTTACATGAGATTTGCATTTTCTCACACAGACTATTCATAACCATGATCTGTACTGGGAATCTTGTTCTTTTTGGCTTTTTTTGGGGCCTGTTTTGTTTTAAATAATACAGCTTACGGGGAAAAGATGAACTGGTTGGTTAAATGAGGCAATTGCCTTTCATGCTGATCCGACTGGAGAAACAGAGAAAATCTACACAATTTTTAAAACTGGAATTGCAAACCACAGCGTCTGCCTGTAAATCTTTTTTTCTAACAAGGCATCTCGACATTTGCTGCGCTCAGGATGGTTTTCCATCCTTTTTTCTTTGAGGAAAAATGGGGGAAGAGCATTTCCCATTGTCAGCAGTGCCAGGCAGAGCAGCGCTCCTGATGCCAGGCTGCCCGAGCCATCCCCGCTGTGGCTCCTCTCTGGCAGCTGGCTCCCTAACGCTGACTGTGTTGGTGATTTTTTTTTTTTTTCATCCCCCTCTGCCTCCGATTACTGTGACCATAGTAAAAAGTCTAGACGAAACGGATGAAATCATCACCTTCTGAAAGATCTCATTACATCATGCGCTTTAAATCCCAAAATTCATCTCGCTGGCAGGATCGGCTTTTATATCTCCCTGTCCTGGAGTGAAACAGCAGCCACCACATGCCCAGGGATCTCAATTTCAGGGGCAAGAGGTCCTCAGTAGAGGAAGAAATGGGCTGGGAAAAGCCAACACAGGTAAATGGTTTGGTATTTTATGGATTCTGCCCACTGTGATCCCATTCTGACCATCTCAGTCCTCACACTCCCACCCATACCGTTCTCTCCCACCCCAATGGGGATGGCCGGGTGAGGACAAGGGGGAAATGAGGAACTCATTGATTAGAGCGACCTCTCCTCACCTCCTCTTCCCTTGTCAAACACTTAAAAGAGTGTGGGGGAAGCTAATAAGGCAGGGCTTGGCCCTCCTCCACTTGGCACTGGCTTGCAGCAGTGTTTGAACTGCTCTGATATTGACGGCTGCTTTACAGCTCTGAATATTCAGCTGCCATAGAAATGCTCTTTAGCTGACCCGAAATTTGTACCATAATGGCCCTTGGTGGCGAGACAGTTAATGCCAGAGGTGTGGTCCCTGGGGCTTACTTTTATTTATGTTTCAGGTCGGCTTCTTTTCTTAAAAGTGTCCACTTGTAAAATCCATTTTCCTTTCCCACCCCTCCTGATTGTGCTATAATTTTTATTCTTGCTTCATCAGCAGCCCTGAGATTTACAATTAAGTGCAAAAAACGGTGTTGAGGTTGTGACACGCACAAAAGCAAAGAGATTCAAAGTTAAGGGTGAAACTCTATCCTTAATTCACTCGGTGGGGTTTTTGTGGGGTTTTTTTCCCTTCTTTTTAAGGGGAAAGGAGAAGAAAAAACGCTGTGACATGAAAGCCTGAGCATCGGCTGGCGGCCGGAGCCAGATCCAGGGCAACGAGCCACCGCGCGCTGCCGCTTCCACCCGGGCTGCCAAATTCCAGCGCACTCAGAGGATGACCCGCAGCAACCCCATTTCAGGCTTGGGTGTCTCTTCAGCAGAGGCTGCCAATTAGAGCGAGCGGTGCCAAATTATTTGGCAGATCTCTGCCACGGACAGACAGCCAGTCCTGGACCCGCGCTGGTTTCCTTGAAGTAATTACCATGACAATAACGCGAACTTGAATAAAGAAAACATTTTTCCAGCAGAGGAGAGGGGCGTGAGAAGAAGGGGATGGGGAGCTGCAGACAACTGATCCCGTTTCGCTGGCAAAATGTTTGATTTGGCCCGTGACGCCAGCTTGGTGGCTGGAATGGCGTCTGCCACTGCCTTTGCATCTGCCGAGCCCGGCAGCGCCGTGTGGAGCTCGGGGATTGAGTGGTGTCCGGTGTCAGAGGACACAAGTGCACAGTCAGAGCTGCTCAACCGTGTCCTTCTTTTCCTCTCTAAAGAGTGAACGTGGAAAAGCAACGCCAGAAAATATGTTGGTGGAGAGCTCCTTGAGTAGACATAGTAGGGAGGGTCCCAGGTGAGCCTCTGGTGTGGAACGACCCAAATGTCTTCACTGAAAGGATGGTCAAGCATTAGAGCAGGCTGCCAAGGCAGTGGTGGAGTCACCATCCCTGGAAGTGTTCAAAAGGATGTGGCACCTGGGGACACGGTTTCATAGTTGAACCTGATGGTCTTAGAGGCCTTTTCCAACCTAGGTGATTCTGTGGTTCTATGAAATGGCCAAGCAGGACATGGATGTGTTGGAAGAAGATGGTCAAGGACGAGTGGCCTGTCAGGGTCCTGAACACCTGCCCTTCCTGCCTGTCTTTCTCTGCATCCAAACAAGTGGAGAGAACAGGGGACAACCTCTGGTCACACTTGGACCACAGAGTTTGTGGCTGCCCCATCCCTGGAAGTGTCCAAGGATAGGTTGGACAGGGCTTGGAACAACCTGTGACAGTGGAAGATGTCGCTGCCCATGACAGGGATCATCAGTGGATGATTTTAAGGTCCCTTCCAACCCAAACTGTTCTAGGATTCTGTGAAATCCCATCTCTATCCAGGTAAAGGGATGGGTTAGCCCAGGTGGGGCACAGCAGAAATCTCCTCCCACGTGTGTCCCTGCCCTGCTCCTGTACAAGGACATTTAATTCCACCCTGAAACAAAGGCAGTTGTCGTTCACTGCCTCTGGAACACAGCTGGGAAAAGTAGACTGTCAAGGGGAGTTTACTTCCTTTGTTAATAAAAGAGAAGAAAAAGAGTTTATGGATCTTTTCCTGAATATGAATATTAAATAGACTAGTTGTGGGAACCCTGATTTTAATTTCCTATGTCTTTATTTGGAATTCTACTCCCTCTTGGAAAGGTGTCTACTTAAATATAGGGGGAAAGGGAATTTAATGAATTACAAAAAGGGTTATTTTACATGGAAAATGTGTATTCCTGGCTATTTCCATTTAAAGAACATGACATTAGTGTGGAAATTGCCCCTTATGAACAGGTCATTAATGTCAACTCTACTAAAACTGACATCACCTGCTACTATTTTAATTGTGTGTTTTACTAATGCTAACCATTTTCCTGACAATAGAACCCCCCTAAGCTTAATGAATCTTTGCAGAATACATAAACCAAGGTCAATATGTAAGAAATGCCTCAAATGTTAAGAAACTCTCCCAGAGAAGCTGAAAGAAAAGTTTATTATTCTTTTACATTCATAAGAATAAGAGCAAAAATAGAAATCCGACACAATATGTTTTCCAGATCGTCATATATAAAAAGCTTTGATGCTTCTGGGAAATCTTTTCGATTAGCTACTATTTTATATGAAGAAAAGGACTTATTTTAACTGGTTACATTTCCAAGATTTATTCCTTATTTTCCAATACGAGTGGCATATTAAATAAAAAAAACCCAAAAATCCCAAGTACTTCCTTAGTGTCATATGTAACAATCACATTTTTTTCCCATGGTTTGGGGGTGGGAGGTGGGGAGGGGGGGTGGAAAGAGAGAAAATGAAATCCAGATTTGTAATTCCTAACAGGAGAAATTCGATCCTTTCCAATGTTTAAGTAATATTTCCTGTAAAACATACGAGGCCATCTGCAGAGCTGTTTCCAGACACATTTTGAAGTGGCAAGGGCAACTGAAAGAGACCCGAATGGAGGCTGGCATTTCACCTCTGGGAGATGGAGCATTAAAGGTTTTGAAAAGCTGGTTCTACAATTTTACAAAGTATTCAACCACTGCATAGTTCATAATTTGTTTAATTTACCTACCTTTTATAGGTACGGGGAGGGGGAAATCCGCTCTGTAAGAGACAGTATAAAAACCAAGACAGCTGTAAAAAGCTAATGTACAGCTATCAAGAATGCTTCATGATTTCAGCCGATTGAAAATGTATTTTATTCTTTACAGGCCAAAAATGTTCCCCTAGAAAAACTGTGCAGAGTGAAACATATTTGGGGAGACAACAGAAACACCGAACCCTTTTTGTTATTTAAGTCTATTATGGAATTTTTTTTATTGTTGGTCTCCAGGGTCACCTTATGAATTCATGTTACTAAAATGTTACGGCCTCACTATAATATTCACTTTGTGGAAGGGTCTGCATTTACCAAATCTCATCCGAGATCGAATATAAATGAGAAACTTGCATCTCCCTTCAAGGAATATATTTTAGACTGTTCTCTCCCCCTTTTGGAATTACAGACAGATTCTAAAATTGAATTCTTTTTCCTGTGCCAGGATTGGGTAAAATGACTGAACACTTAGGCTTACCTTTGATACATGTCTTAAATTCAAAATTTGCATCGCTCAAATAGTTAACTTCAGGGCCAGATTCTGCCCTCAGCTGTGCATATTTGGGAACCCCATTAACTTCCCTGGAAAATAATGTTATACTGTTTGGATGCACTGGAATGAGATAAATTACAATGTTACCTTCTGTCATTCCCCTGTAAAACTCAGTCTTTGCTGCAATTTTTATTTTGCTGGCTGGTGTAGCCCTTTTATTCTGTCACTACCAACTGGCCTGCTGGATATTTGTACCTGTCCTCTCACGTCTCTGGTTGTGCTGTTAAGATTAAATACGACGAGTAGAATAAAACTGGCAGTGCCCATGAAATTTAAAAATTGTCATCTGGTTGGTTTTTTAAACCAGGTTTGCAAAGGAATCTTTGTAGCTCAAATGGTTTTGGTCAGAACTGGTGCACAAGGGGAGAGGCAGTTGTGGGTCCCTACCCCACACACTCCAGCAGCTTTTGTCAAAATTACCTTGAGCAAAATATTCTCCAAGAGTGGAAATTCATGACATGAGTTGCTCCAGTGCTCATTTATTAAGTTTATTTCCGTTTCCATGCAGTGCTTCTGTCTCTGTTTTTCACCTGTGAGAGGGAAGGACCCTCCTTTATCAATTTTCTTGGCTTCACACAAGTTCTTTTTTTTTGTAGACACCAGAGGCAGGAGGATCCCACCAGGAGGCCAGTGCTCCCACTCATCCAGGGATCTAAATCGTGTGGGATAATTTGGGGTTTGGAGAGATGCTGAGTTTCACACAAAGCACTGGGGTGAGTAGTTACAGCCCCTCCTTGGCACCCCCAGTGCTGCCAAGGGCCACCAAACCTCACCATCCTGAATATGGGCACTTCCACCCCTTCCCTCAGCTTGTCTTAATTCCTCCTGTTTGAGCAGAATTTACAACACTGAATTTCAAAATTAACACAAAGTGAGTGGATGGACACATAGGAAACAATTTTCCAGCTTAAAGGGTTTGGTTTTTTTTTGTTTTTTTTTTTTTTGTTTTTTTTTTTTGTTTTTTTTTTGTTTTTTTGGTTTTTTTTGTTTTTTTTTTTTTTTTTTTTGGTTTTTTTTTTTTTTTTTTTGTTTTGTTTTTTTTTTTTGTGGTATCTTGCCCATCCCACCAGCTGCTTTTGGCTGGCAGTGCCACGGCCTCGCACTCTCTGATCCCACACGAAGCCAGAAAACAGCCTTCAAAAATGTCACTTCCATTTCCTCCCGAAAGCAAAACACTTCCTACAAGGAAAGGCACGCACTGCAGCTGAATTATAAATGAGGGCTGGTATTTTTGCGAGGTACAAATCGCAGGCATTCTCCATATTGTTAGAATACCAATTTTATTTTCCTGGTGTGTAGTACCCGGTGCAGCGCGGGGTCCCCGGAGATGCGCGCGTCCTCCGGAGATTACTTCAGCATTGCATTACTGCTATCACATATCCATTACATATACTCTTTCAGACAAGTGGAAATGTTTTCACAAAAACAATCTGGAATCTTGGCTTAAAACCCAAGCTTGCTGTCAAGGCAAACAGAGTAGCCTCAAAGAGGACTTATTTCTATTTTGTTCAGACAAGTGTGTTGTTTCTGGATTATAATAAGGGGAAATATAGCAGCTATCAGTCTTCAGTTTATTTGACAAGCTTCCTCTGACAAAGCTAGAGGAATAAGCCCTGGCCCTGCAAACTCGTTCTCCTTCAGGTATTCCCTTTGGCTCCAGCACTTTTATTAGTGTGATTAAGGGCCACACACATGTTTACAGGACAGGAGTCGCGGGATGGGGTGCTGATATATTTCCTTGGCTGTTACTTATTTTGCAAAGTTTTAAAAGCCTTTGCTGTTCTCAGAACTTGTCTCTATCTGCCAGTGCTCTAAGAGCTTGTCCCGTCACCTATCAAACAAGGTCAATGAGCAGGTTATAATCAGATGCCAAATAAACAAATGCAAACTTGAAATCAAGTGATTTACTGTCCATTCTCATTAAGTTCTTCCCAGGGAAGCAAACACTTTATGCAGCACAAGGGACCTGTGGATGGGGTCAGCGGCCGTGCTGAAGCAAGGCGTGGTGTGATGGTTTTCACCCAAATGGACTTTAACGACACCGAGCGTGAAGGGAAAGCTGCCTGGTGTGGGGAAAAGTGCCTGGAAGCAGAGCAGCATCTCTTCACCCTCCCAAGAATTCTCCTTTGGAAAGTGCGTGGAGTATTAACATTCATGCGTTTGCATTACTCTCCTCTTTAGACCAGAATTTTCACTGTCCTGTCAGCTAAAAAAAAAATATCTCAGGAAATGGGAGCTTGTAGTTTCGTTATAAAGCTCAGCCCACTTCTGAATCAGAATTTCAATTTGTTTAAGAGTTCCAGCATGAAGCGGGAGTGCTCTCAGGTAGCAGGACACCTTTGTGTGGTGAGGTCTGGCCTCAGTGGAAAAAAAGGAGCAACTTAAAGGCAGGGAGACTTTTAATATACACTGATTTTTAATAAACACTGTGCCACGTGTTTTCCTAAGGAGTGCTGGGACTGCATCACCCTCACAGAATGGTCTGGGTTGGAAGGGACCTTGAAGGCCACCCAGTCCCACCTCATCCATGGGCTGGGACACTGTCCCAGGCTGCTCCAGGCTGGCCTTGGGCACTGCCAGGGATCCAGGGGCAGCCACAGCTGCTCTGGGCACCCTGTGCCAGGGCCTGCCCACCCTCACAGGGAGGAATTTCTTCCTGATGTCTATTAATACCCAAAAACCTGGTGTAACAACATCTCAGTGCTCTACTGGCCTGTTACACACAGGGCAGTGACTCCAGGTTTTGGCTCCATAAATCACGGCACTGGAACACTGCTTGGGAAAGGCATGTCACTTGGACAACACAAAATATTGAGCAACTCGAATTGTTTTTCCATTAAGCTTATCCCTTGATAGCACTTTCCTTTCTTATATCTCCTTAATACAACATAATTTCAATGTTTTCTAGGCAGAGATATAATGCTCTTTTTCCAGCATAATATTGGCTGCAATGTGGATGCACTGGCCAGAAGTTGTGGTTTGCTTCTTTGCCATTTTGTGATTCAAGTTCAAATCAACAAATTTTAACATAACCCATTCTGAAATTTTGCAAGTATCATTTACCAAAGCAAAAGCTTCACCCTCAGTTTTTCTATATTTGTTTTATAAATTTTTCCATTCCCATATTTCAGAAAATTTCCCAAATGAGACTGAGACAAAATATTTTTTCCCCTCTCTCTCTTTTTTTTTTTTTCCTAAAGGTTGCATAAATATTTCACATGTATCTCCCTTTAATTAGATCATAACATTGTAAAGTGGCAAAGAATTTTCTCTTTCCTCAAATTAGACATGAGAACCACAAACAAATTAATTTGTGTCTCAGGGTTTTGACTGGGCCTCTTGGCCTGCTCCAGCACTAATACAGGCACTCGTGACCCTCTGGATTTCAAACGCCTGAGGGTAAAAAGCAATTATAAAAACATGACTCTCCCAGATCAGCTTTCGAATCTGCCTTGTCTCTGTTTTATTGATGGGAGATTGAAGGAAGATTCAAATCAGCTATCCTTCAATTCTTTACCAGCAGCAAAATACAGAAATCATTAGCTTTTTCTGTGTAAATGACTTTGTCCTGCTTTATTATTCAAAACTGGCCAGGCATTTGACTTGAAAAGACCATGTTGAATATTTATTTCAAGTTTTGGTACTTGTAAATAGTGCGGTGCTTTGCACCTTATTTTCTTTTTTCTTTTTCAGACTAATTTTTTGGTAACAATTAGAGCGGGAACTAATTAATATGTGGGATTTTTTAATAGCTAAAGAACACACACTGATGTAAATTAGGATGATCTTGCTCTCACAGGTCTATTGTTATGGTAAGGAAGCCCTGCTGCACAATCATTTCCCAAAAAATCAGGGGAAATAATTAAATATCTAGTTTATTTTACTTCTCTGTGTGATTGCTGATGTGCATTTAGAGAGAAGTACGGGTGGGGTGAGAACAAAATATTCTCTTTAAACCCCAGTGTAATTACATCTCCTCGTGGTGGTAAGTGTAATCAGATCCCAAAAATGGGAGAAGAGGAGGGTTTGATTTAGAGAGGAAGAAAGAGGAGAGAGGCAGTGGGAAATGCTCTCGGAGCAGCCAGGCTTGGAGAGGAAACTGGGCTGAGGTGAGATTATAATTTTTAATGAATCTAAATTGTAGAATTATTAAGGTTGGAAAAGATCTCCAAGATGATTGAACACAACCTTTGACCTAAGGTTGGATCCTTTTGGTTCCACTGGATAGATCAATGTGGGAACACTCCCAGGGTGTGAGGCACGAGTGGGGGAGGATCTCCATGTGTGGGGATCCATCAAGGATGGCCCTTTGCTATTTTAAACATAATAATCCTGAAAAGCACCAGATGCGATTCGTGCAGCTCCAGAAGGGAAAGTGTGATGAGAGGGTGCCATTTCCTTGGCAGAAGCTGAAGACCTGGGCTAAAGAAAATCCTTTTGCGCCCAATGTGGGTGATGACACCTGAGTATGGGGGAAGCTTATCCCTATCCCAGTCTCTTCTTATTTCTCTTTCTATTCAGAACAACGTGAGAGCTGGACTTTGATTTCCGTCCAAGTGACAGCACAGTCCACGTTCTGGGTGGGTCACATTTCCAAGGCACCAGATAAATCCAAGGGACGCCAGGTGTAAAGGTGGAGTCAACACTTTGTGTCCAAGTGAGCTCAGCCTCCAGCCAATCTGTCGCCTCTCTAAATCCTCCTGGGCTGGTCCTGCAGATAAAAATTCTGCAGCGCTCAGATGGGGACTTTTTCAAAATGATACAAGGCAGACATTCAATTTTAAGAAGCTGGAGCTTTATTTTTGGAATCCTAGAATGTGTACGGAATTTAAAAAGCCTAAAGCCATAATGTTTTACTGCTCCTTTGATAAAATTTATATTTAATCATATCTTAAAAACTGTTCTCATTCTGCCACTTGACGTTACCAACCAAGCGGAACCCATCAATGCAACACTATCTATCAGCCCTTCTTTTATTTCACTCTCATACAACTCCTTTTTTAATGGCACATCCGTTAATGAATTACACTGGAGTTTCTGGGAAGCCCAAATGCAAATCATGCTCCTACTGAAGGTGGATCAGTTACCCCCAGGTTTTTCATTTGTTAGAACCAAAATGCTGAATCTGACATATTTATGTTGCAAAACCTCCAGCACAGACCAATCCTTTTGTCCTTTGTCTTGAAGCTGAATAATCCAGAAGTTGGTAATAGGGACTTTCTCCATTGTTTTCAGATTTTGGAAAGGTTTGGGTTGGAAGGGACCTTAAATCCCACCCAGTGCCACCCCTGCCATGGCAGGGACACCTCCCACTGTCTCAGGCTGCTCCCAGCCCCAGTGTCCAACCTGGCCTTGGGCACTGCCAGGCATCCAGGGGCAGCCACAGCTGCTCTGGGCACCCTGTGCCAGGGCCTGCCCACCTTGCCAGGGAACAATTCCTAATTCCCAATATCCTATCCATCTCTGCCCTCTGGCAGTGGGAGTCATTCCCTGTGTCCTGTTCCTCCATCCTTTGTCCCCAGTCCCTCTCCAGCTCTCCTGGAGCACCTTTAGGCCCTGGCAGGGCTCTGAGCTCTCCCTGGAGCTGCTCCTCTCCAGGTGAGCACCCCCAGGTGTCCCAGCCTGGCTCCAGAGCAGAGGAGCTCCAGCCCTTGGAGCATCTCCATGGCCTCCTCTGAATCTTCATCTAAAACTTTTAATTAGAAGATAGGGTTTAGAAGACCCTTCTAGAACATGTGGGGATGTTGTGTGTGATGATTGGCAGCCCAGCCACCCATCGGAATCTTGGCTGAATTTCCAGTGCTGCCCATTTGCTGCTGGTGGCTTTAAGATTACAGAAGATTTTATGCAGAGAGATACAGGTCACTTTATCAACGCTGTGCCTTTAAAACAGTAGTTAGACTAATTAAAACCTCTCCTAAGTTCTCCCTGGAGCTACACCTGTTGACCTTTCTGTTGTCCTGTTGCTGGATGTGTGTCTGGGGATGGACCCTGGGCTTAGTCAATGTGTCGTTCATGTTACTGTGCCAAGAATGAGTTAAATCACTGCTCTCCATTTTATTTTTTTTTTTTTCAGAACTGAAACTTGTCCAGCAAAGTTGGTGGTCTCCATAAGAAATTCAAACTCTCTGCTGACCAAGTGAAAACACACATGTGCATGTATCAGACATATACATAGTCTTGGCTGAAAATCAGCATCAGTGACAATTTCACTCAGTGAAATCTTAATTTTGATCCCCGCTCTTAAAAATCATGTTTTTCTCAAGAATTTTACTTTTTTTTACAGAAAGTTGGGGTGGTTTGTAAATTCTTTCCCTTTTCCTTAGAAATATCCAGCGCGGACCACGCTGCTGAAAAGCCGCCGGACCGTTGGCAATCGCGTTCCAGTGTAATTCCTTTAACTAAAAAGGATTTGTTCTTACTTTTGATAAACACATAAGTAAAAGTCTACGCTTTTCATTCCTGTCTCTTTTCCTGGAGGACCAGGGGATCTCCCAGTGCTGTCTGTTCTTTTCCTCTGTGCTTTGCAGGCTGGGGAATCGCGCGCCAGACTCAGCTCCGCGGCCTCTAAAGAGGCAACATTAAAGTCAGCACTTGACTGCGCTGAATTTTAGAGGAATTTTTTCCCCCCAACTCTGATATTGATATCTTTTAAGTGAAGGGAGTAAATGAGGAATCTTTCTCTAAATTATTGACTGCATGTCTAGCGAAGAGATGAATGAAAAATCTCTTTATCCCTGATAAAGGTTTAGGTGAATTGAGTTAATCTTGGGGCTTCTGCTGTGACCATTTCCAGTATTGTTTAGGGTGAGCTAAGCATGTGAGGAGGATTTGTGTGGGGGAGAAGAAATATAGCCTAAATTTTAGTGCTGGGGACATGAGAAGAGATTTTCCGTGTTCCTAAATAATTTTTCTACTAAATCAGCACAGAGAAAGAGGAGGAGGGAGTTGAATTAAAAACCAAACAACTTGGCATTGCTTCGCTTTGCTCTTTCTGCTCCCTCAGCATTTTGCAGTAATAATTAAGGCATTTCAGATCGCAGATTTGGGGGTGAGAAACTGGAGGAGAACCCCAGCAAAAAAGAATTCCATCAGCAGGAGCTGAGAGCCCAGAGAAGGTCCTGAAAGATCCTGCAGAGACGGGGACTTCTCTGGTCTGCATGGACCCAGCAGGAGCTGCTGGGACAGGCTCAAAGCAGCTCTCAGCACACTCCCAGGCTTATTTTTTGGGCAGTCTGAACTTACTCTTGAGGGGAAAAAAAGATACAGGAAAATACATAAATAGTTGTGTATTTTTAGGAAAATTTGGGAAGGAAAAAAGACACTGTGACAGGTTTTGTTCTTCCAGTAACGTCTCCGTCCTTCATTTCAGTAAAAGAAGTCTTTAAAAATCTGCTTTTCTGTGTATGTAAAATTCCTGCGATACAAATTTGATCACATTTGCAAGGATTAAAGGATTTGATGTGCAGAATGCATTCTCTTCCTAAGCATGACAAATGGAAGCAATTTACAGATGGCTTCTGAATATTTTCCTGAAATTATTTTCCTGTTCTGTTTTGGTTTGGCTTTTTGTTTTGTTTTGGGCTGGGGTTTTTTTGTGTTTCTTTTCTTTTTCTTCTTGTATGCCACTAGAGATCAGCATATTTTTAGACATTTAAGCAGTCATAATGTCAACATAGGGGCTTAAAAAGGATCCTGCATAACTATCGAGTAGCCAAATTACTCATGACTGGCAAAACAAAACGAATAAAGTCAGGCCTGAAGGCATTGAGAAAGCAACTTTTTTGCATCCAGCTTTCATATTCCCTTATTCCCTTGTTTTCTTCTGAGGCTTTGGGCATCTCTGCATTTCCATTATGTTAGTTTTATTTCCCCCCAAACCCTCCTTTGTATGGCACAAAAATGAATGTGTATTACAGGAGTGCTCCCTCTTAAATCTATTATTGGCTTAATGCATTAATAATTTTGAATACACATCTTTTACTCCAGAAACAGTGGCAGGATCTTCTCAAACTTCCAGGTGTTTATATTAAATTAAAATAAATATGGGCTTTCACATGTCCTCAATTTCTGGTTGTGTGAAACCAGACTTTCTCGCTTGTACAAATTGACTAAAACTTTGTGTTTCATACCTGAGGACCCAGGAGAGTTGGGGATGAGTTCCCTACCTTTGAAGAAGTTCTCTCTCCTCTAACACACGTTTTCTGACTCCACTGGTCACTCTTCAAGGTTGTCAGTGCTGGAAAATTGTCACTCAAAGAAGCGCTGATCATCTTCCCCCTTTGCTTGTCTCCCTGGTTTTAGTCCCACCTGGGCTCCGGCAGCGATTCCTGCACATCTGGGTTTTACACATTTCAGCCACGCCGTGTCCCTGTCCCAGGCTTTTACATGGGGATGAATAAAATGTGATAAACGAGCGTTTGCACAGTGCAATAATTGTGTTTTTCTTCGGAGGCTGCGTGCTGGGTTTGGGCAGGACGTTCCCGACAAGCCGGGTTTGTCAGCACATCCTAAACTGGGGTTTGTGATTAAATAAAACAACACCAGCAGCAGGGCTTGGAGTTTCTGCTGCTGTTAAAGAGTTTTGAGATTAAATGAATGGATCAGATATTTCAGAGTTAGTTATAACGTCTTATTTTTTTTTTTTTTTCCTTAAAAGCATCCAGATCTCAAGACCAAAGCTTGGATATCTTTTTAATCATGGTCAGACTTTCCTCTAGTGTCCACAGTCCTAATTTGCTGGGAACTTTAAGTAGCAGGAGCTCCATTCATTTGATTTAGGATTTTTATCAAGGAGAATAAGATCCAAACCATAATTCCACAGGTCCCCTGCAAATAAGCCTTTGGAGCTACAGTGATCATTGATTAAAAAAAAGGGAAGGAAATTTATGAACAAATAAAAGTCTTAATATTTAGATATGAAGAAGAATCTTTATGCCTTTTACTTTTATAACTGATTGAAGAAGTTAATTTCAAATCAAGGATGCACAATGATGGATAAAAGAGTTTCCTATAATAACGGGAACTCATGCAAATGTAATCACTGGAAGTTGTTTCAACTCCTTATAAAAGGAAATGGAAATAAAATATTGATTGTTTAATGATAATCAAAAAAAAAGAATAAAACAGAAGGAGGAGGGAGAGAGAATCCAAGGGGTTTTGCAAAGATACTTTTGCTCGACTTTTGGTGTAATTAGAGAAACTTCTTGCAGCATGGGGAAAATCATGTGTCCAAGTGAACAGAACTTGGTGGTACCAAATTCCAAATTCCATCTCAGGAGGAGGGATCCAGAAGAATTGAGTGAGACAGTAGGCAAGCATGAGGGGGGAAAGGGTGATGGAAAGCTTTGGAAAACATCTTTTCAGCAGCAAGACAGTTGCTTGTCCCTCTGGCTTGTCTTTAGCTGAATTTTCTGTGACAGAAGGGAAAAAACCAACACCCTTCATTAGCCTTGTAAATCCTGTCCTAGCAAGCCCCGGGGAGCTTGCTCCCAAGAAAAAGAATCCTTTGCACAATAACTGCACATTTTCAATCAGTCCTCTTGATCCCTGCTTTTGCTTATTCCCAAGAATCTGCCAAGTCTGTTGAACTTCCTCAGAGTGACCCTCCCATTTAATTCATGGGCCATTTTGTATTTACAGAGAGGTCAATAAAAGCTTTCCAGAGCTCCAAACCTCCCTGTAATGGTTGTCCTGAGCAATCCAGCCTGAAGAGCCCCAACAGGAAATTGGTAAAGCAGCAGCCAATTTCCTTTTGCTTTTTTACTGCCTTTTGGTCTTCCTGCTCTGTTCATATCCCCACTGCTGAATTATTCTAGAACTGGTGGGATATTTCCAGCGCCACATATGGAGGAGAGCTCATATCATTCCCAGAATTTTATGTCAGGTTAATCAAACATTGGATTTATTTAATTAATAATAGACATAAGGTTAAAGCAAAAGAGCAACGATGAAATTTGGTTTCTGCTCTGATTTTGTTAGTGTAACTTTGGACCAACTATTACACAGACCTTTTGTTCCTCTAGCTTAAAATCTGGGCAATGCCTATGGATTTTCCAGGCTGAGGTTGAGGAGCTTTGAAACCTTTGGGCATGGGGAGCAATGCAATGGAGTGATACCCTGAACTTCTGCCATCTGCTCCCATTTCTAAACACAGAAAAGAATATCTGTTATTGGGAAGAGTGAGGCCATGGCATTATGAAATATTTTAGTTAATAAACTCGCTTCACAAAGGCTGCAGCCACACTGGCAGTAACTCATTGGAACAGCTCTGCAGAGTGAATTGTTGACACTGAGTACCAGATGTCCCCAGTAAATGCGTTTCCAGGTTGCTCCCTTCAGATGATGGCGAGCCTGGTCCTGCTGCCTGCGGCCCCATTACTGCCTGGAACACAGATTCCAGCTTAGGCTGAGCCCAAAGAGATGCAGCCCGTGTGCTCCACGGCAGCTGTGTGAGGCTGACCCCATCAGGGAAACGGGGACGCCTGGGACGTGGCCTTCAAAAGCCACTCCCAACCTGACCTCCATCAATGGCCTGGAGGCACTGAGGGACTTCCCAGCCGCCTCTCCCACCATCCCAGGAGAGCACCGAGTGCTAATTTGGATGCCTGGGCTGCCTGGCAGTGCCAGGGGAGTGTTTAGCATCTTGGAGAGCCGTGGCTGTCTGTGACAGCGAAGGTCCTGAGTGCCCAAACTAATCAGTGCTGGTGGTGGAGGCACCTAATCCCGCACCTCCCTGGGCCTCCCTCTGGACTCTCAGTCTCAGAGCTTTGTTTAAGATCCACAATTCCATGCAATCTTCTCCCAAAATAGGCAGAACGGAGGAAGGTGTTTAAGGAACAGCTGGATGTGGCACTCGGTACTCTGGTCTAGATGACAGCGTGGTGATCAGTCATAGGTGGGACTCAGTGACCTTAGAGATCTTTTCAAATCGATTCTGGGATTCTGGGAAGACTAGCAGGGGGTAGTGGTAGTGTGTTCTCTGCTGTGATAACGATCACAGCACAAAGTTTTGGTCTCTGCTCTTGTAACTTTTCTGTATTTTCTTCAATAGCTACTTAAAGCAAAAAAAATTAAGAAATTCTTGAGCTTGCTCAGGGACCCCTTTGCCTCGAGGAAGTCTCCAAATCTCTGCACCCTTGGATATCTAGTCATAAGGATGTCCCTTTTTTTCCCCCGAAAAGTAGCATATTTCCAGCACAAGGAATATGCTTTAATCCCAAACAGATGAAAAAAAATTGATTGGAAAGTTAGAGAGAAATTAAACCTCCTTCCCTGGTTGGTGCAAACCCTTTTAAACCTGAGCCTTTGTATACCATGTAGGGATGTTTTGGCTGTGTTTGGGAAGTATAAACCTCCCATTCTTGTTTTCCATCTGCCTGTGCCAGGTACAGCTACAGGATGGGGACTTCTAGTCTGGGGTACCTTGACAAGATGTAGGAACTTTGTGTGGGTGCAAAGCTGTGTCTGAAATGACCAAACCTTTTAATTTAAGAGTTGAAGACCCCAAGATTTCTTCATGATTAAGCAACTGAATGAGAGTTTTGAAGTCTAAGATTTAGACTTGGTCACTCCACACATGCCAATTCCTGCACTTGTTTTGTCCTATTCTAAATTATGTCTTTGCTGTGCTCAAGGCATGGACATTCCTGGTGTAGAGGAAGGGCTGTGGCAACAACTTTTCCTTAGCCACAGGACACTGTTTTCTCACTATTGCCAGGTCCCTTTGTCTTTAGACTGACACATTTTCCATTCATTTTGTGGAAATCAAGAATATCCTAAATTGAGATTATTAAAGAAAAAGAACACGGTGGAGCAAAAACCATTTCTATTATTTTTGCGCCATGTGCAAATTAAATTCAGGGTCATATCTGAAGTTTTCCTGCAGCACTCAAGGCCTTTGGTCCTTTGGTTCTGACTTTTGAAGCCTGAGAAGAAAACAGAAATTGGAATAATCACGGTTGTGATTCCTGGAATTTATTCACTTATGGAAAGAAAGGAAGCACAACCAAGCCTCTCGCATGAAGGAGACTGCAGCCACAAAGTCTAAAAGGATTGGGTTACCTGTCTTGTCTCGTGTTGTCTTTTGTGCTAGTTATGTATTGCTTCAAAGGTACAAAAATAACAGCTCTCATGTCTGAAATATTTTCCTTAGTTTTGCCTCTTGGTCATAAAAAGTAATCTGATCTTTTTTTTTCTTGTGAGGTTTCTTGTAGGTTTTTGCTCTTCTTTGTGTCTTCAGCCTTGAGTTTAATTTTTGTCAGTTAACCTCCTGCCTCAAACACAGATTTTCTCTTCCGGCTACCACTTTGATTCTTCTCGTCAATCCCAAACTTAGCAAAACTATGGATGTGCATATTATTTTTTTCATAATTATCAAGTTTATTCTCTCTTTTTTTTTTCTCTCTCTCTCTCTCTTTACCCCTTCAGGATCTTTCTGGCAAGGATTTCACTCTCCTGGGTTTCAAAGCTGCGAGAATTACAATTCACTCCGAGTTCAAGCCTTTGTTTAAGACAATGTCCTCAGGGTTATGGGGTATGCTAAATGGCAGAAGAAAAACTCCTGTTCTGGGTCTCCTGTTTGGCTGTTTTGTGTCAGGTGTGTCGTGGAATATCTTCTCCTGTCCCACTTTGACACCCAGATGGATTTCACAGAAGCCACTTCTGCAGCCAGGGGGATTTGGGTGGGATTTCCCTTTGCTTTTGGCCATGGTGAAGCATCAGGCCCTCCCATGCGTTTTAAAACTCTAGGATTATCACCACCCCTTTATTTATTCCTTTTTAAGGAAAGGGCTGGGGCATGGCTCGGCCCATTCTAATCCTGGCCCTGAATGAGGTTGATCCCTGTGAAAAGGAATGTGGGGGGAACACCCCACAGCTCTGGTCCTTGGCACTGCATGTGTGGATTTTAGTGGTCTCCGTTGCTGCTACAAAGAGATTTTTTTTTTTCATATATTTTTGCCCTTTTTTTCCCTCCTGAAAGATTTTGTAGTAGCACTTGTTGAGCCCTGGAAAGAAGAACAGTCTCTAAAAGCTGGCAGCTTGCTTAGCTCAGGGATTGCCAAGGGATTCCCAGTTTTAGGGACCCCATCACAACTCTCACACCACACACATCTCTTTATATTAGCATGTGCAGGAGGGGCTGAGCTGAGCCTGGCAGCGATCTCCCCTCACTTGTGACATCCCAGCTCCCAGGATTCCTGCTCAGGGGACCCCTGGTGCTGCCTCACTCCTGGCACAGGAATTAGGATGCAGTGAGCAGCATATCCTGGCTTTCCAGGCTGGATGAGCCTTTCCCATTTCATGCTAAGGAAAAAACTTTGATAGGGTATTTTCTTCCTTCACAAAAAAAATGTCAACATTTATGAAATAGGAGCAAACTCTTTAAATTTTTTATAGACTCAAAAGATTAAGTTTTGGCCAGTTTCAGTCAAAATTTCCCTGGTTTCCCATAAGAAAATGAATTGGAGTGGAAAAGCGTGGTTGTCCTCAGTGCTGCACAGAGAAACTATCAACCTGTTCCCTGCAGTCCCACCTTGTCACTTCAGTATGCATGGGAATCCAAGGTGGATCTTTATAGGTCTGTATTTCCATGACCTCTGGTGTTCTTCCCCTCATTTGCTGGTTTATTTTGTTACCTGGATACAGCTCTGAGGCTGGTGGCACTTGGAAAAGCTATTGCTGGTGTAGGCTCCAATTGCAGCTCTGATGAAGGAGATGAGATAAAAATTTCTTCTCATCTGAGCATCTCCAGCACAATAAGGGCTGATAAAGAAACGCAAAGAGCATTGCAAAACACTATTTATTACTATTTTCAGTGGTGGTGGGTACTCCAAATGATTCCCTGAACAGCTGAACTTTCACACAGTTGATGCTGCTGGGACATCAGCAGGCTGTAGTCACTCTGTTCCCTTCTGTCCCTGAATCCCTAATAAAAAGGAACACCCAGATTTAGGCTGGAATTTGTTTTAATCAAATACTTGTGTCTTATAGCAGGGATTTAGAATAATCACCATCCAGTGTTAAGGGATACGACATGGCATACTGGAAAACATTCCCATGTTCTTTGGAATGTGATCACCGAGGAGTTCATTTTCTGCAAGGTCTTAAAAATACAGCCATGTAGTAAAAAAACTTTATTTCATTGTCTGGCTATTCCTCCAAGTCCCTTCCTTCCTGGAATGTTTATTAAATTTGGTTTCATGCCGTCTGTAAATATATATATACATAGGAATATATATACATACATTGCTCTCTTACCTCAGAAGGCTGGGTGGGCTGCCAATTGCAGCCTAGATTTTAGGGAGCTGGTACTGATGCTGGAATTTTGCTGCGTGCCAAGATGTGACAGAACAAGTTTGCTCTTCCTGTGGGTGGTTTCCCTCCCTGCTGCTGCCACTGAATCGCAGCTGTACCTTGTGCTGATCAAAATACACTGAATCTGTCTTCTTTTCTTTTTCCCATTATTTTTGGTGGGTTTTTTTCTTTCTTTTTTTTTATCAAGAGCACACAATATTGACTTGAGGATTCCAACACAGCTGCCTGGCAGTGTTAATCAATGCTCTCTGCTTGCTCACATCGTACTGCCAGCGTTAGATCATGGTGACAAGAGCAGAACAAGCTCGCTGCAGCCTTGGAGTAAATGATCACTCTGCCCGTCACTGGGAGCTGCCTTTAGAGCAAATATTGCTGCCTGCATGGTAGAAATAAAACAGTAACTGCTTCTCTCTTCTCTTCTCTTCTCTTCTCTTCTCTCTTCTCTTCTCTTCTCTTCTCTTCTCTTCTCTTCTCTTCTCTTCTCTTCTCTCTCTCTCTTCTCTTCTCTTCTCTTCTCTTCTCTTCTCTTCTCTTCTCTTCTCTTCTCTTCTCTTCTCTTCTCTTCTCTTCTCTTCTCTTCTCTTCTCTTCTTCTTTCTCTTCTCTTCTCTTCTCTCTCTTCTCTTCTCTTCTCTTCTCTTCTCTTCTCTTCTCTTCTCTTCTCTTCTCTCTCTTCTCTTCTCTTCTCTTCTCTTCTCTTCCTCTCTCTCCTCTCCTCTTCCTCTCCTCTCCTCTCCTCTCCTCTCCTCTCCTCTCCTCTCCTCTCCTCTCCTCTCCTCTCCTCTCCTCTCCTCTCCTCTCCTCTCCTCTCCTCTCCTCTCCTCTCCTCTCCTCTCCTCTCCTCTCCTCTCCTCTCTCTCTCCTCTCCTCTCCTCTCCTCTCCTCTCCTCTCTCTCTCCTCTCCTCTCCTCTCCTCTCTCTCCTCTCCTCTCCTCTCCTCTCCTCTCCTCTCCTCTCCTCTCCTCTCCTCTCCTCTCCTCTCCTCTCCTCTCCTCTCCTCTCTCTCTCCTCTCCTCTCCCTTTTCTCTTTTTTTCTCCTTTTTTTCTCCTTTTCCTTTCCCCTCAAATCATCAGTTCTCCATTGTTTCACCCTTCTTACTGGTGGCTCTGTTAGATCCTCGCTTGTTACATCTCAAAATTTAATAAAACCCTCCTTTGTGCTGACAACTTCATTGTACTCAGCGTTCAAAATATCAAAGGCTGAATGCTAAATGTTCCTAATGCAAAGTGTCAAGAGTGCAGTCTGGGATAATAGAATACATGTCTTGCAAACTTGCACTTTAATATGGCAAACTACTTGGTCAGCAAGCAAATTAATTCATTTATGATCTGATATTATTGCCAGCAGTGGGTCAGCTTGTGCAGGCAGCTCTGTTGAATTTCGCTGCTGCTGCTCAGCGTCTGCTCTGTTTGTAGATCCTTCCCAGAAAATGAGTGTTTGGGATATAATTTCAGTGATTTCCCTTCTATACATCACTTCACCTTGTTTTATAATAATATTTTTCCAAGTGCATCTCCACT
>NC_071578.1:1956251-2004152 GCF_024509145.1 Vidua macroura | reverse complement strand
AAAATAATTATGGAAGAGGGGAAAAAAAAAAAAATACTTGACATACTGTAAAAGTTACAACTGCAAACAGATTTTTATTCTCTTGTACAAAAAAAAAAAAAAACAACAAAACAACCCAACCCCACAACCAAATGGTGAACAAATTTTATTGTTCTCTTTCTTACAGGAAAAAAGGCTTGGTGACACTTTTGGCTGTGTCTCCTTGATTGATACCCCTTATCAGGAGCACACATCTGTAACTTATTTTTTCATCTTTCAATGATGTCTCAGAGATGGGTATATTGAGGTCCTGACTGATGCCAGAATGGGGTCAAAAACCCTTTGCTAAAACAATTACGTGTAAGTGAAATAATTTGGAAGTATTTACAGAACAGTTTTTAAAGCAGCGTTGCAACACTGATTCTCTGGAGATGAATTTTGGCTTTTGGGCATGGTGTGCACCTGATTAGGATATTTCTCAGAGAAACACCTGTTGCATCATTGCTCTGCTTTTAGGTGTTTTTCAACAAAAAATTGATGGTGAATTTGAAGTGACAAAAGATATTCTGGTCCCTTCCATTAGATGGGATTCTTCCTGTTTTCCTAAAACATTGCCAAAGCCAGCCCTGCTCCTTCGCTGCATCCATGGGCACAAAATACCTTAACCCTCAGCACATTTCAAACCTTCAGCTGGCTTAGCTGAGCTGCTGCAGCAAAAAAAAAAAAAAAAAAGGTTGGAGATGAACTTGTAGCCCATGACTTGTAGCCCTGCACCGCTGCCTGCTCCTTCTTTACGGGCAGCCTGGTGGTCTTCCTGCCACAGCCATCTCCGTGTCATCCATTTCCTTTGTCCCATCCCAGAAGCAGCATCAGCAGAAACACACTGGAAGATCACACTGGGCTGGAAGCCAATGCAGATTTATGTCTTTGGGGTTTTTTTTCTCCCTTTGTGAGCTGCCTTTGATTTAAAGAGCAGCTTTTTATCACGGCTGAGGTGTTGATCTAGGGACCAGGGCTTGGCAGAGGGCTCCTGCTGACTGGCCCCTGGCAGGACATTTGGCCCAAACTCTGCTCGTGTGCTGGGTTCCTGCCTGCTTAAAATCCATTTGATGCTCTCTTCTCCTTGGAAATTGTCACTGAGGGAGGTTTTAGGTTGGTTTATTTTGTCATCGATGGTGATTCCCGACTTCTCATGTGTGAACCTTTTCTGACAGGAGGTGATGAAGGATGTGAGCTCAGTGTTCCAGTACAGCGGGGTAGGGATGCCCCCCACATTCAGGGTGATCAGGACAACCCCTATAACAACCAATAATTGACTTAGGGTTCAAATGATTACTACTGGTTTTGTGAGTGCTAATCACATCAGCAGCTAATTTGCATTCGGAGAATAATTTCACATTCCATTGGCTTGGGCCTAAAGTTGTTACACCTGAGCCAATCTTAAATCTAACTTTTTTCCTGAAGTATTTTATCGAGGCAAATTTGCTCAGGTTCCACCAAAGTGAAAGCACTGAGCAGCAACCAGCTCAGAGCAGCTCTGGGGGTTGGCTACCAAGGCCTCCACATCTGCAAGCGTTCATCTGCCTGCTGTCCCCGGCCTTGGCTCTTGTGTTGTTGTTTTCTCATTAACATTAATCGCGTCTTTAGACGCTCACTCCGTGTTTAATATTAATCACTACGGTTTGTACGCTGACTTTCCCTTTTTGCTCGTGGCTGCGGGGTGCTCAGAGGCCCCGAGCACATCCTTCCCCCTCAGCCAGTGAGGCAGAAGGAGGGAAGTGCATTAGGAGCCCCCTGAGGAGGAGGCACAGCACTTAAAGGACAGAGATGCTCTTTGGGTATGGTGGCGGGGAAGCGTGGCTGTCTGGGGGGTTTGGGATGCTTTAGGGGCAGTGGTTGTGCTTCCTGTGCTGCACAGCATGTCCTTCCTCCCTGTGGAACATCCCAGGGCAGGTTCTTCATTAATCAGGAAGCAAAACTTCCCAGGGAAGTGGAGTCAAGGGTGGGACCACGCTGGGAGGTCCTGCTGGTCCATCAGGAGTGGGAAACCTTGTCTGATCTGCCACCAGTCTGGAGAGGTTCAGGCTCTGCGTGGATCCAGGGGATGGTAAATTCCTGTGTTTTTGTAGGCAGTTAGGCAATATGTCCTGTTAGGAAAAAAAACACAAGTTTTTCATGTGCTTCTCACCTACTCCACCTCCTCATCAAACCAACCTCCACACAGAGGGAAAGTCACAGAGTGACTTTAACTTATTTAGTTGTCACTTGACTGAATGACAACCCATTTAGTTGTCAGCACAACCTAACACGAGATGTCAGAGTTGCTCTTCAGACAACAGAGACATTGGATTATTGTCTTTTAGATACTTACACCGTGATTAAATCCATAATAAAGCATTATTCCTGATTATGGCTTGGGCTGCTATTTCATTCGGGATTTTTTTTCTCAGGTGTTTGCCAGGTTCTCCTTCCCTTGGGATGCAAAGGACACAAAGTGTGGGGTCTGTGCCCCCACTGCCAGGAAGTTTCAACCCCCTCTCCCATCCCACACCCACCAGAGAAGGTGCTGGAAGAGCCACTGTTGACAGTGACTTCCACAAACCACAGGGAAAAGCCCAGAGTTGAGACATCTATTAAATACAGTTCAAACAACACCACACCAGATCCGTTATGAATATTTAAAAATAGGTTCTTAAAATTAGGAATTGCCTAGCGAGGGCAGTCATTAGTGCAGGTTTCATTAGGGCGGCAAGTTATCAAGTTACGAACTAATTTAAATTATATCTCTTGAAATATCCTTTTTACATAAAACAGGGGGCATCGGGCTTGTAAAATAGACTGGGGCTTAAATGTAAGCTAATAAATATCTAATAAGTTCCAGCACGTGTTTAAACTGATCTAACAGACAATATTCTGAACAAATATTGTACCGTGTAACCGGAGCAGCCTCGGACAGCCCTGGAAGCAGGTGTGGATCATTTTATTTGCTTTTTCCAGGTCTTCCCATGCCATGACCCCTCCTCAGTCCTGCTGCTCCTCTAAAAGCACATTTACACACCCGGCCTCTACCTCATCCCAGCATCTGACTCTGTTTCCCCAACTAATTCATTAACGAGTCCTCCGCGTGCCTTCGGTGCCTCATATCCATTATCCTCATTTAATAGTTTAGCCTAAGGATGTCTTTCAATATAAATAAACTTCCACAATGCTTAGATAGCACAGTTGTGTTTCTTTTTATAGCAAATGGAAATGATCTCAAAGCATTTGACCAGGTTTGGAATCACAGAACACACGACAGAGCAGGTACAGAACCTGCCCATTTTTTTTTTTTTTAGGTGGGGGATATTTTATCCCAGCAGCGCTGCATCTCCCACACAGACAGAAATTCATCCAACATGTGTTCAAGTCATTTTCTACCTCTGAATTTTAGCTGGCCACGTAGACTTTTAAACCACCCTTTCTGCCTTAAATGTAGTTTTAAATTGCACCTAATATTTGGTAGGTAATTCTTTAAAGCTGTTAGCACCTATTCACAGTGTAAGTAGGGGGATTTTTCTTTTTCATGTGTGCCTTCTGGGATGTTAAAGGATCCAAGACTGGGGATGCAATCTCAATCCAGAACTGATCTCTGCAGTTTCCTGCAAGGGTGAAAAGGGAAAAGTAAAATATTACCTTATTAAAAATTGCTCAAAACACATCTTCCTTGTTAAATATGCAGAGCTATTCAAAAATATTACCTTTCTGGGAACAGTAACAATACTCTGATTGCCTGGGTTACTATTTCCAGGACTTGGTTTACTGCTAAGGAAAAATTAGGACTCCAGGTGAACAAATTAATTCCTGCATTTTCTGAAGATCAAAAAATGAACATCCCGTACTCTGGAGGGGTGAGAGGCTTATGTCAGTTAATGTGAAGGCAGGAGTCACTCAGATTTGACCACGCAATTAAAAGAAGCAGGAGATAAAGTTAGTAAACACACAATCTTAGCAGTCAGAGAAGCCCAGGGCTAGGAGAAAATTAAAGCACTATAAAACCGAAGGGTTTGTACTCTCATTAAGATATTCCTTACAGGAATATCTTAATATCACCAGCATCAAGGAGAGGCTGAAAGCAACGTTGCTCACACCGATAGAACTTTGGCACTCGGTATTTACTACTATATAGTACTATAAGTACTACAGACTTCTCCTTCACAAATTAAATTAATTTGAAACCACTTATAGGCAAAGTCCGTCCATGTCTGAATCTCTTCCAGGCTGCTTTTGCAAACTGCATTTTCTATATATAAATCACCCTACAACTCTCTCAGTGAAATTAATTCCACACACTGTGTCTGCTAATGAGAGTCCACCCAATATTTTGCTATTGCAGACACTCATCAGCTCGCTTTAATTTACAGGAAGCAATCAGCATCTGCAGAGCGGAGAGCGTACAAAAGATGTCTTTAGCATTTATTGAATCTAAATGTTTGCAATGCCTCCTCACCTCTGAAGCAGTCCCACGCAGAAGGTATTTTAGGATTAAGGTTCCAGGAGAACTGTTGCCTTCTTCAGGAATACTCTGGCCCCTAAACCAAATATGTGCTAAATGATTGAAGAATAGCTTGTAAATCATTTACCTCTTCCTGCTGCTAGTTTTCAGTGGATAGTGTTTACTCCGTTCCCAACGTGATGGCAAAGTTAAATTTTCATTTTGCTGAAAAAGAGCAGAATACGGAGAAGCCTTTCTGCTTGTTATTGCCTAATGTGGAAGGAGCTGGTTCTCAATCCCATGGATCACAGATGTCCTGTCAGGGCTCATATACACTGAGTGAAGTATTTGCATCCCCGAGCCCGCTGATAGACTGAGCATGTTTGTCTACAAAGTGCTTTTAAATGAACTAATACATGATTCATGTGGGCTCCATTGAGCAGAACACCAATCTGTCTGGACACACTTTGCTGTAGGCTTGACAATAGGAACATTTCTCTAGGTGAGACAGGTACAACCAGCCCCTGGAAAACAGGGAGCCAGCGGGGCCTGTGGCCTGGCACATCCCAACCCTGCACGGGGTCACTCCAAGCCCTGGGCTGGAGGTTGTCTTTGGGATATTCTTCCTCCTGTCTCTCTCTGGGTGCTCGTGACACAAGCAGCGCACAAGCTGTATCTGCTCAGTCATGCTTGAGCAGGAGAGGAGAGTGCACCACCTTTATTATTTATACAGGGATACAGTAGGATTCCTTGCAGTGGAGGAGGGAAAAAAAAAATTGATCCCAAGTATACTGTTTCCTATTGAACTAAATAGATTTTTAATCGAGTCTCTGTTCCTTTGGGTAATTGACTTAACAGCGCGGGCAAATTAATTTCAGATAAACTATAGCTGGGATTTTCCAAGGAGAACAAGGGTGCTGGGGAGGCAGCTCCAGTGCAGCGAGAGCAGGGCAAATATCTTAATTCCTCTGGCTTTCCAGGCACATTGCAACACAAATGTTTAGACACAGAGCTGAATCCGGCAGCTCTTATGCCAGGAAAACTCCCGCTGAAGTCAGGCAAAAAAGTGACTCGGGAACAGCAGCGGAAAATGGCTCCAAAAATTCCCGAGTGCTCCTGAATGTGTTATGCACACATAACCTCCTCCCTGTTTTTAATAACCTCATCTAAATGTCGCTCTTTGCAAGGCATTGTTGTGAGAGGTTTTCTGTGATATTTGGCACCAGCGCCGGGATCTTATCTGCTCAGAAAAGCCCTTGGAACAATTTTATTTTCCAGTGACCCAACCAAGAAGCCCACTCCAGTGGTGACAGACTGGGTAGCAACATTAGCATCGCTCTGCGGCTTCAAAACATCCTCTTTCCTCTCTAGTAAAGCTCCTTCTAGAAAGTCTGTTAAAAAAAACAAAAAAAACAAACAAACAAACAAACAAAAAAAACCAAAACCACAAAAATCAAGAAAACAAAACAAAACAAAACAAACCCACAAAAAACCCAAAAAACAAAACAAAAAAAGCCAAAACCAAACAAAAAAACCCCCCGGAAAACCCCAAAAAACAAAGCAAAACAAAAAAACCAACCAAAAAAAAAAAAAAACCAATGAAACAAAAAAAAAAACCCAAAAAACACTCAAAAACCAAAACCAAACAAAACCAAGAAAAACCCAATGAAACAAAACAAAAAAAAAACCACCCACAATCCAAAAAACAAAGCCCAAAAAAACCAAAAAACCCCAAAACCCCCCCAAAAAACCCAAAACAAAATACCCCCAAAAAACAACAAGAAAAAAATACTAAAAAAAAAAACCAAAACAAAACAACCCCAAAAAACAAAATACCACCCCCCAATATACAACAACAACAAAAAAACTAACAAAAAACAAAACAAAAAACAACAAAAAACCCCCCAAAAAACCAAAAACCCAGGGAATTTGGAGCATTCTGAGTTCTACAGAAGTCATAAACAGCCATGAAAATATACGTGCCCCATAATTTGTGGCTCAGGGGTTCTCGGGGCATTGTTCCTGCTCGGTTTTCCCAAATCCAGAGCCCCAGAGAGACAAGGAAAGCTGCATTCCCTTGTCCAGGCTGGCAGCAAAGCAAAGGCCAGAGGAGGAGCCCGAGGGCTGCATTTTCAGCCCTGATGGCTTTTGTCTGGTCGAGACAGGCAACTTTAGACATTTTACCTCCCTCCAATGTCAAACCTGTGAAATACTAAATCTTTTCCATGCAGCTCTGTACCTATAGCAACATACAGAATAAAACTCCTTCCAGTATTTTGTAAGGAAATGAAAAATACACGATTTAAGAATTAGTAGCTGCTTTCCGTGGCTGAAAAATTATATTCTGCAGACTGGAAACAATAAAAAATACTGCTCTTATTATTAAAGAAAATTTACTGTATGGAAAGGTTGTGTTTTACATATTTTGGTGCCTTAGTCATCTAACTTCAGTAATTAAAGAGAAAATCAACTGAACTATAATTAAAATGAAATTATTCCTCAGTTGCCAGTTGCAACTGTCATGAAATCAAGGAATGTGACAAATCATACTCTGTATTATTTACATGTTCTGAAAGAAAGGATAAATACGTGTCTATATAACTTTTCTCCCAAACAAATCTTAATAAAAAATTTTGTAGTATTTTTCCTCTCTGCAGCTGTTTGCACATCTGATGATTTGAGATTATTTATCATATTTTCTGTTATTCTGTCATGGCTGCTTTTATTGGCATATCCTGAGTTACCATCCAAAATTTTATAATTTATTACCAAAATTACCATTCAAAACTTTTGTTGGATGTGGTTTGGCTGCTGGTTGGAAAAGGCTGAAATGATGCTGAGATCTGATGGCACCATGGTCAGGGAAGCTTGGATTTGTGAAGATAAAAAGCACAAACTGAATATAAAGAAAATTAAATAAAGGAAGAAAATATACCATTGAGATCTGAAAAGCAGGAAACTCTGTTATAGGGTTTTTTTGGTACTCCCTTAAAAATTTGGTACCTTTAATTAGCAGCTTATTAGCAATGGCAAATAATAGACTCACTAAGAGGAATTTTCAAAGTTCATGTAAAAACCTGATACTTTTTCCAGGTTTCTCTAGCAATAAGGATGAAAGTCAGAGCAGATGAGGGAAACTCTTTTTCCTCCTTGCTGCTCCCCTTTTCCTTGTTTGGTTATTTGCCTGCCTGGATCACCTGGGATGCAGGAGCCAATCTTCTCAGCAGAGTTTTATGCCAACTCAAATATTTTTCCTTTTTTCCCTTAGAAGTGTATTAATCTGATATTTAATAGTTTCTAGAAATTGTCATGTGGAAGGAGGGAGGGGTCACCCACAAAGGCTCTGGACTACTGCAGGGAATTCAGGATATTATGGTGAATTTTTAAAATAAATATTAAACACATGATTTAGCTGGTTTTCCTTCCTTTTCTTTGCAAGTAATATGAAATTAAACACTATTTTAAAAGAACTTGCCTTTTCCCCCTGTTGCTTAGCTCATTGCCCTCAAAACTTTGAACTCGACTGAGCTGTTAATTATTCCGCAGTGACAGATTCCTATTGGCTCTTCCTACTGGTTTGCTCCATTAATTTCTTTTCCAAAACACGGCACCTGCTGAACAACCCCGCTCTCTGTTTCTGACCCCTCCAAAAATGCTGTTCTGGAGGTTGGACCCACTCCTTCTCCTGCCAAAAGGGGGTTCTGGATACATGTCCAGGATACCCGAGGCTGGTGGGAAGTGAGCCAGGTCACTGGGAGTAAACTGGGTCTCTGCAAGGGTTCCTAACTGGGAATGGAGCTCCTTCCTGCTCCCACTTAACCCCAGTGTTATTCCAGAGCAAGCCTGTTGAAATTAGGGGAGTTATCCTGGCTTAACACCAATGTAATTGAGAGCAGAATCTGGCCCCGTGCTCTTGGCATGACTACTTTTTTGGCAGATTTGGCCACTAATGCTCTCAATGGGTTTTGAGCTTACATTTAATGGCATTACATTTATTTTAATATTTTTTTAAATAGCTAGTGTAAATTGATTCTACTAAAAAAAAAAAAAATCCCTTTACCTACTCGTGTTCATTTGTATTTCAAATGGCCCATTACATTTTCACTAACAATCATTAGAGCTGTGTGAGCTTATTGAAGCTTGGGCTTGGACTGAAATTGTAAAAACTGCCAGGTCTGGATTTTTTTAATGCTGGAAATAGCACTAGAAAAGGGTGGGTTTTTTTGGGGGTGGTTTTTTTTTTTTTTTTTTTTGTTATAATTCATGACTAAGTAACCTGAAATATGGTTAAGCTGTAGTGAAGAAATACACTGCATTATTTTTTAGGTCCTCCAGTGGAAAATATGGGCACAGCCTAGATGAACTCTGATACCCTGATCAATATATTAATATTAAATCTGCCAGATTTAGTCAGGGCCCCTGGCTGTAATTTTAGTTCTGAGTCAAAGAAGCCTGACAAGAAGTTGGTTCCAAACTTTGAGCAGAGAAAGCAATTCCAGCATGATGAAGGAACAGAATCCTTACAAGGATTTCCACTCATGCCCGGTGTTAATCCCAAAAGCGGGACTCCAAAAGAGGAACACGCACCCCTGAAGTCTGTGTCAGCTGTTCCTGCAGCGGGGTGGGAACACGGGGTGGGAATTGGGGAATTTTTGGAGAGAAGGCTGCGAAGGAGATGGAGCACCAGGTGCTGGACCTGCTGAGCGTGGTGTCCCGACAGCGCTCGCCGCGGATGTCATCTGGGGCCTCTCTCCAGGGCTGGGGATGATGCATTGCACCTTCAGTCCTCGGGATCCGGGGCCGATTTCCTGGGAAGAGTGCCGACCAGCTGCAGCTCCCCATTGCCCATCTGTCTTAGCAGAGGTTGGGGCATCCCCTGCTCTGCTGGCAGGTTCTTGCACGCTGCTAATTGTACCTCTCCTAATTGTTGCCATTAATTCAGAGGAGTAAAGAACAGGTATTAATACAGATATTTAGCCTCGTGCCTCGTTCACATTGCAGCCATGCAGCGCTGGAGTAGAGCCACACATGGAAATATGTGCAGCAGTCTGCACTGGTAACCTGAAAACACTCGAAATATTGGTTTGAGGTAGCTGAATATGAGGTCATATGCCAGGGCACAGCTCTACAAGGCTGAACAGCTTAGGCTGGGTGCAATTGTTGGCCTCTGAACAAGCTCCCTATCAGAAATGTCATGAACAAACACTTGAAGATCCAAAGAGTTTTTTGACTTGAGCTATTGACTGACTTAATTCTGCCAACCCCCACCAGTGCCCCTCTCCAGGACTCTTCCAGCCTGTTTGCTTCTTTTTTCTTTGCCTACATGTACATTCAAAGGATCTCTGATTATCCTTCCGCTCTGCTTTTTAACTTCCCTTCATATGACACAACACAAAGAGAGCATAGCAATATGACTAGTTTTTGCCTAGTTAATTTTTTTTCCCCCAAATAATTGCCTCATATTCTTTGCATTTAACTCCTCCACATACCCATTTTTGGGCCAGCTCAAGTTGCTTTGAGTTGTATCACTCCTGCTTGCATTTTCTCCTCTCCAGCCTCCTCCCATGCTGAGCCATTGGCAGGTCCCATCGTTTTACATGACTTCTTCCAGGTCATGGATACTTGGAGTGAAGAGTGCTGTCCTGACATTGATCTTGCTGTGCTCCAGTAGGCACTAAGAACAAACAATATTAGGTTATAGCATTGATTTAATGGATTACAATTTTTTCCCAATCATGTTCTTGTTAAGCACCTTGTGAAATATATCACGTCACATTTTTCGTCTCCTCAGTTTCATGGTGAAACAAATCCAGTGCTGACTATTGCCTTCAGACTGGGAAACCTCATCCTCCCCAGTACCTGGGAGTTACCAGCCTTTAACTCAACTTCAGCCGATGGCTTCCAGTGCAGTATTTCAAATTTTCATATTTGTGAGCAACTGGACAAGCTGGCTACTGAAAATAGGTATCACAACCTAATAAAAACTTGATGAAACTTTCAAAGTCACTCTCAGGTGCTCTCAGGAGAGGATTATGCAATCCCTGCCATGCAGCAGGAGCATCTCCCTCCAGTTGATGTGCAGGCAGGTCTGAACGGCTTTTTATGTCCTCACTTCTTTTTTTTTTGAATGAATTCCGGACTCTTTTGTCAGGCCCAGAAGTCACTACTGATAATTTTCAAAGTAACAGTGCTGTGGTTTGATGAGCGAGGAGATAATGTGGCCATGAGGCTTAGGATGTATAAACACACACATAATTTCATTAAGTGCTCTTCCTAATTATTTTATATATTAATGCACTGCCGTCACTGCCTGCCAGATAATCTTTCATGTGGAGCGCAGAGCTAAAAAGACATCAAAGTAAATTGGGCTGCTTCCTTCAATGTACAGTTTAGAAGGGCCCATTTTCTCAAGGCAGTAAGGATCCCTACACACAAATGTAATAAAATAAAAATGGCACCCAAATGTTGATACAAGTGATATTTGCAACAACTGCTTTGAAAAAATGTACATTTCAAAATATAATAGTTAAATTAGGCAGGAGACTCATGTGTTTTACTTGAAAAACTGCTCAACCTGGTTTTGGTGCCACTTGACAAAGAAGAGAGACCCAGCGTTACAAAAGTGGTGACAACATTTTGTCTGCTAAAAATTAAACTTGGCATTCCCAGGAGTAAGGCTTTCTCACTGGAATGTTTCGCTGCTCTCAAGTATAACAGAGATTTCAACGTTTCTGGCTCTTCATAGATCCCATCATCTCCAAATCACATGGTCTTGACCCCACCCATGCAGACTAATATATTGAGGTGAACAGAGCCTGAGTGGGCACAAAGATCTGTTTGTTTCACCATAGCTGGGTGTAATAATTCTTAGTTTTATGTAAATTTGGAGTTCCTGTATCGAAATCAGCAGAAGTGGAATGTGGAGAGACAAAATATGGGCACCTGACTCTTTGTTCATCCAAGTTTATGATGTCCTGAAAAGCTGAGGCACAGAGATGTGAAAACAGGACTGATTCTGCAATGATAACTGCAGATGCTTGCAGAGAGAAATTTTTGTTATTCTTTTATTTATTATCAGAGAGAAACCTTTGTTATTCTTCCTCAACCTTCCTAATCCTCAGCAAAGTATTTTAGAAAACATTTCAGTGACATGATGGATGTGAACCATTTAAAAGTTTTATCGAGCTTTACTGTAGTGCAAATCTTAAAAATACTGTAGAAATTATATTAAGATTTTCAGTAAGGTTCCACGCAGAATTATGAATAAATGTAAAATTGATTTCAGATTGGAAATAGATGCCAGGAAGATTTTGCATATCGGGTAGAGCAATGAAATTACATTTATTGCTGTTTTGTTTTTTTCTTTTTTTTTTTAAAAAAAGCACTTCAGCTCAGGTAATAATTGTACAGTCTATTATAATGATCCCAGGAGGTGCTTAACAGTACTGCAATTCTAAGTTTTACACTTTTATTTTTCATTTGAAGAAAAACTTGTCACAATAAAAGTGATACATTAACAGAACATCACTTCCCTTTTTTTTTTTTTATTATGCGTATTTAGATTATTTCCATGAAATTGCTTATCAAATCCCACAGGCCTTTAAAGATAACTGAACAGTTACCCATTTGTGTTAACTCTGGGATATTGTGCAAGAATTTGTGGTGGGACACTGAAAAGATAAAGTGCTCTCTGAGATTCATATCTTCTGGATTTGGCATCGAAGGGCCGGGTTTTCAAAGCTCTGTAAGGACCGAATGATCAGGGCCTGGTGGGGTGTTCGAGACAATCAGATTGTCACATCAGGAATTAGATTCCCTGCGGGTCAAAAATCCCCATTAGTTTGTCTGTTCCTCCTTATAGGTGTTTGTGTACCTATAAAAATCTGATTCTGGGGTTTTTAAGTACTGTTGGGTTTCAGCAGATGGATCCACCAGAACTATATCTCCAGTTTTAGGGATATGAAGATTTGATTTCACTCACTACTTAGATTTTTCTTCCTTAAAATCATGCAATCATTCAAGATGAAAATCACCTCTAAGACCATCAAGTCCAAGCATTCTCCAGCACTGCCAAGGCCACCACTGACCCATGTCCTCAAGTGCCACATCCACATGGCTTTTAAATCCCTCCAGGGGTGGGGACTCGCCACTGCCCTGAGCAGCCTGTTTGGATGCTTAGTAACATTGACACATTACAAAATGAATCTTTATACACAATATAATTTAGGATATTTCTACTACCTTTTATTTTCCCCAGGTTTTCCAGGTCTTCCAAGCATTTTTTCTGGATAGGTTCGTGTTTCTACCACCACTGGCCCATCACTCAGTTTATGACTTCCTGCTCATGGAGGACCTGCCAAGAGAAACAGCAGTGAGAAGTGTCGTGTGCTGGACCTCCAAACAAACTTGAGTGTCCTGTGATTGAGGGCATGGAAAACCATGTGTCTGGTGGATAAATGAATCAGATAATCAATTTGGTTGGAAAAGACCTCCAAGGTCATCAAGTCTGATCTTTGTTGATCCCCATCTGGTCACCAGCTCAGAGTGTTGAGTGCCGTGTCCAGGCCTTCTTTGGACACCTTCAGGGATGGAGACTCCAAACCTCCCTGGGCAGCCCCTTCCAAAGCCTGACCACCCTTTCCATGAAGAAATTCCTCCTAAAGGAACCCAGGCTGGGATGACACACTGAGAATAAGGCTGTGGCTGGTGTTGCCATCCTCCAATTGATCTTGCAGCAGCTCGCGCCCCTTCTATTGGACTGCGAAGAGCTCACGGCGAGGCGGCCACAAGCGCTGGGATTGAGCAGCAGCTCGTGGCAGTCACAGCACATTGGGCAATGTTCAAGGCTGTCAGCTTGGCCGTGAGTACAAGCAGGCATTAAAGATTCAGAGGAAGGAACGCCGCCGCTCATCTGCTCCCGCGCTCGTAGCGCCGACTTCGAACACGCGTTGCCCCAAGACTCTCTCGCGGCGCTGGACTGTGGCAGCGCGCGGTGCCAGCTGAACTCATGCAGTAAAGAAGAGTGATTGTACATCCTGTATGTAATCACGGAACATATGTTGGAATGGCACACGAAATCTGGGCACACGTTGCCCATGTAGTAAAGACCAGGAAAATTATGAACAGGCTACAGAAGGAAAACAACTTGCCAAATTTTCCCAAACCAAGCAGGAGGTTCCAGCGAGCTGGAACTCCACACAGTATATTCTTGAGGGGGTTTTGGAACAGAAACCTGGATATGTCTATAGCATGTTGGCAATGCTCGTGATATAAAGAGCAGATGTCCTCACCTCCACCCACACGATTATGGCTGCCAGTTTTTCTAATATCTTCTGCCTGATGAACTGTCCAGTTACAGGAATTTAGGCAGGAAAATATAAATGGTATTTCTGAATTAGGGATGTTTCACTCGATGTGAACCTCTCAGATCTGGTCATGGGAAAAGACAAGGCAGACCAGGCCAAAACATGCTTTGTCTTGGAGGGGGGGAAATTTAGATAAGTAGGTATTTTTAAAATGGAATTTTCCAAAGGTTTCCAACTGTTGAAATTTAAGTAGATCAAAGAATAAGAAGAGAAACACCTGCTTAGAGATAAGAGAAAAAGCAGCTTGAAAAGCGTTAGGAGTAAAGGGAATTACAATCCAAGTTGTTTTCCAGATAGCAATAGTAGAACAACAGTAAACAGTGCAGTAAAGCTGAGACTGTTGAATAAATATTCTTGTTTTATAATGCAGAAAAAAAATCAATTAGTATAGGAGAGTGAGCAAACTTTTGATATGTGAATAAACAAAATGTCCATAACAAATCAGGGCAATGGGAAACAACGCTAATATAACTAAAAGTATGAGAAACAAGCTGCTAAAATTAATTCCAGATAAAAATGCAGTTTGGAAACCTGAGTATTCAATTAATGAAATGCTGATGGGGGAATCCCATGGCTGGTGATTGGTGTGGTTGGTAGTTGATCTGTGCCTGGAATCAGCTCATGGTTATGAAGTCAGGCACATACCAAGCCCCAGATTTTCTGGAATCAGCACTTCCCATAATTTGTGAGGGTTCTTGGCATTCTGCAGTGTCTTGTGTGAATCCAGAACCTGGAAGAAAGCATAAAATTATGGATGGGTGAGGATGGCAGGCATTGGAGCAAGAACTGAAGGACACTTTAACCACCAAGGTGGAAGAGGAGCTGCCCCATGGGGATGGAGCAGCTGGAAAAGGGAGCAGTGGGATACAGACAGGCTGGTTGTATGGATCTCGTTGTTCCACTTCACTCCTGGGCACACCTGGCTGTTTAGGGATGACAGAGGCTTCTGTCCTCAAAGGCTGTGCTTCAGGAGGAGAGGTTTCTGAGGGAAATCCAGGCTAATGATAAATGAACATACACCTCATAGGAAAGGATTCCAGGGTTGGGTTTATTTAGCTTATCAAAGAGAAGGTTAAGGATGACTTGACCATGGCCTATACACACCCAAATGATGAAGTGAACTTTAATAAAGGGTGCTTTCATCTCTCAGACAAAGATATAACAAGGTCAGTGGCTGGAAATAAATTTAGAAGAGTAATTAAGGTACGTGGTTTTTAATGCTGAGAGTGATGAACTGACACAAGACCGTACTATGAAGCATAGGCAGTTCTTTATTTTTGAAATTATTTTTAAGAGGTGTTGTTTTGCTCAAAAAAAAATTAATTTCCTAATTCAGGTTGCTTGGGGAAATTCAACGCTGAGCTGGAACTACCCCATCACAGTCAGTCCTTCTGGCTTTGCAATTTATAATTCTGGTAGTGTGAAAAAAGGACACGCTGCCAGTACACCAGTGTTCACAGCTCCAACTGGAAAAGCAGGAGCAGCTATTGTTTGTTACCAAAGCATATTTATAAATATGAAATAAGGCTGAACCCTGGCAGACGTGCTGGCAGGAAGCTCAGTGTTTGTTCCCGGGATCTTCCTGGCAGATGTCGTGTCTGGAAGTTTGGGCAGTGAAAATGCATCCTCCCTGCTCTCCCTCTGCCTGCAAGGGCCATCCTGGGGTATTGACCCTTCCTCCCACTTTGTAAAACTCCCAGAATCCTGGGGGCAAAACAGGGTTTGCAACAGAAAACCCAAAATACCTTTCAGTGCGTGCAGCAGATGGGTAGGTGGGTTTTATGTTGCTGATGGCACTGGAAATTGTTGGGGAAGAAGAGTAAGCTCACAGCCATGGTGGATGTGACCCAGATAGGCACTTCCCTAGTGGGATGTCCCCAAGCATCCCCTGGGAAGGTTGGATGAATCAGAAAAAAATAACGGAATTGTTTAAGTTGGAAAATACTTCTAAAGTCATGGAGTCCAAGCTTTAACCCAGCATTGCCAGGAAATGGTGGAAAGAAGAAGGTGGATGGAATATCACCTTGTCCCAGGTGGGGACTGGAGGTGAAGACCAGAGCATGTCTTGCCTTCTGAGTGAGCTCTCCACAGGCCACTCCAGAGCAGCCCAAATTGCAGCCCTGCATGGCCTCTTTTCAGTGTGTGACATTAGTCTGGCAATTTCCCTTCACTTTATTGGCTTAGCTTAATTAAACTTCAGTTATCACTTTCCTTCCAATTAAAGATTTATTTTTACTACTGGAATAAATAAAATGATGGGGGCACTGGGAGCAAATGGAAATGGCAACGGGGAAGTTCCTTCTCAATTACATTCCTTTGGTTAAATTTTGTGTTGTGGAAAACAAATCAAGCTGGGGGTCGGTTCTGGTTTGCAGCCAGTGGATTTTCAATAAATTAGATCTGATTATATTGTACAAGAAAGAGATGTGGATGGAAAGCTGTAAAAAAGTGAGGCTTCTGTTAAATCAAATAACCAAGATAATTTGGGAATGAGATTGCTAAAAGCACAAGAAGTCTGCAACTTCCACGCCAAGTTCTTCAAGGCGCTCCAGTTCTCTCACAGTGTAAAGCCTTTGTAAATGGCACCAATAAAAATCTTCCAATTTCCATCTTTATTTTGATTACCTTACAGTGAGTACAGAATATAATAAACTCCCAGTTCTGTAATGAATTCAAATAAACAAACAACTACCCTAATCCCCAAGCAGGACTTCCCTAAACGAAATGGAGAATAATTTGGGGATATAAAGTCTCTTTGTGTTATTTGGAATTGCAGGTTGCATTAGCATCGTTTGGGTTTGCTGGTGCTCTGTATGTGATATTGGTTCCTGGTGAATAGTTTAAAACAACATGCAATTGGTTAAGAAAGCAGCACAAGGGTTTTTTTCCTGTGCAGAGGAAGGAAGTAATTTGCATTTTTATCCTATTAATTTCTTCCCTTAAAACAGGTAACAAAAAAAAAAAAAAAAAAAGAAAAGAAAAAGGAAATAGTTTTCTAGTCAAAATGTTTTTGCCCAGTGGAGTTGTGGTAATAAAGAGTAAAAAATGCAGGAGATAATTGTGAGCACTTTGCAGAAGTGCCCCTGTGGCGCTGGGCCGGGAGCGCGTCCGCTGCGTCCCACGGGAGCGGGTGGGGGCTCAGGCAGGAGAGGAGCTGGAATCCCTCTCCTCCACATCCATCTGTGTCCTGAGCAGCATTTAGAGATGCAACTCTCAGCCCAGAATCATCTCTTTACCTTGCATTAGGCAGCCAAGGCCTGTAGGGGGAGATTTCTTATTACTCTTTAAAGGAAGGGAAGCAGGAGAAGCTTGGAATGCTTATGGATATTATTTCTTGCTGGAGGTTTCCCTTCTTTAAATGTTTTAAATTAGATGAAAAGACCAGATGCTACTGCAATATTAAATCTAAATAGATTTTTTATATATCTAGCACTTTATAAAGGTATAATATTAAGTTCTCGTCTAAATTAGTAGATATAATTGTTTGGCAGGGAAGAAATTGTGATTTCCAGTCTTTAAATATATGAGTCGAAGGGAGATCTGGGACCTCTTTTTGTCCCTGGGTTGGATGAAGCAGCAGCTGGTCCTTGGGTGTTGGGTTCATGGAGTTGCACAGGCTGGTGAAATTCCACCCCTTGGAGAGAGAAGGGAGGGAGGTGAAGGGCAGGATTTTCCTGGTGCACCCTCATTCCCCACCCAGATGTTTTGGTGAGTTCCCAGGGGGTGCTGGCATCGCATGAATGCCCAAGAACTGAGCCTGACAGAGGCCAGCCAAGAGGATTTGGGGAGGAAAGTGGCAAAATGCAATATTTTGCAGGTTAGCTGGACGGAGGGTGATGAAGGCAGCTGATTTTGTGCTCCTTATGGAGAGGAACAGGGAGCTGCTCCTGGTCTTGGAGTTTTACAGGGTCCTACCCACCCATGTCCCTGTCCCCAAGGACACAATTCCTGTCTGGATGAGCCAGAGCTGCCAGAGCCTGTGCTGGTGCTGCCGTGGCTCTTCCTTCTGTGCACAGCTCTGCTTTCATCTGTCACAGAAATACCCCGTGTTCTCCATTTGTGCAGGATAACCTGACAAAGGAGGTGATTTTACAGCGTGTTACAGTCAATCTTATCTTTAAAGTGACACCCAGTTATAGCGATTATTTTTCATTGCAAACCTGAGAAGAAAACACCATAGATCAGATCAGAAGCACACAGATTTCTTCCCCTGTACCAAAAATTTGTATTTTTCCAAGCATGGCCCAAAGCCTTGAGTTTTCAGACGCTCATGACCGAGTTTAACTCCACCTGTATGACAATGGAATTAGAAACCCTGCTTTTACCAGGAATCAGGAGTTAAATCCCAAACAGTCCTTTCACAGAGCTCCAGCCTCTGGTGTTTGTGTAGTGAGGGGGAGAGACTGGAAAGAAAACAGCATCTCTAAGAAATTTGCAATTTATTTTTTTTAAGCAGTGAGGAGCAGCTTAGTTACACTGTCTCTACTTCATGGAACAAGAAACCAAACACTGTAAGTGGAAAGGCAAACAATTGCTTTGCTCCTGAGAACTTTCAAAATAACACCTTTCAAAGCCAGAAATGCTGCTTTTAACCCACCAACATCCACAGGCACCGCAATGCCCTGTGCCAGCCCAAACTTCTGAACGCAGGAAATCCCAAGTTTTTCCACCTGATGGGAAAAAATATCCAGATCCTTTAAAATGCGACCCTGTGTAATGTAACAGGCTGGTGAAATGTTTAGATTTAAATGATTAACATGTGGGTTTGTGCTGTAAATTTGCTCAGTGCCTGGTCCTGGATAAACCAGAGTGTTCTGGTGGCACCCCAGTGACACAGGGTGCCAGAAAGCACAAAGCCCCTTGAGGAAAACGCCAGGATCCATTAGTTTTTCAGCTATCAGCACAGGGAAAATGTGTGGGTAAAGCTGGGGGTGCTCCCCTGAAAGAGGGAAGGCTCCAGGGAGAGCTCAGAGATCCTGCCAGGGCCTGAAGGGGCTCCAGGAGAGCTGGAGAGGGACTGGGGACAAGGCATGGAGGGACAGGAGCCAGGGAATGGCCTTAAGCTGTCAGTGGTGGGCATGGATGGATGGGATATTGGGAAGGAATCGTTGGGAATGAGAAGGGCCTGGCACAGGGTGCCCAGAGCAGCTGTGGCTGCCCCTGGATCCCTGGCAGTGCCCAAGGCCAGGCTGGACACTGGGGCTGGGAGCACCTGGGACAGTGGGAGGTGTCCCTGGAATGAGAGGAGCTTTAAGGTCCCTTTCAACCCGTCCCATTCCATGACTCTGACTGATCCTCCATACGGCTGGAATCACTTTCTGTGTTCAGAAAAAAAAATTCCTGGAGGTCTTCTGTCTCCTCCTGGGCACAGCCAGCATTCCTCAGGGCTCTTCCTGCAGGCTCTCCTGGAGCTATTAAGGAGCTGCATCGACAGAAAGTGCATTCACCAAGTGGCTCCATCACGGCCTTTCCGAGCTATTACCAACAATCCTTTAGGCAGGCTCCATCCAGTGGAGTTTGCTGTCAATTAAGGGGCTATTCCTCGGCATCCCAGCATGTCAAATAGCCATTGTCTGAGTTCAATAACCCTCTCTAATTAAGTATTTACTAGATTCCACTATTAAGCCACTATTAAGCATCTTAAAAACCTTTATTTATTATGTATTAATCAATAGTCCTTTCAGAGTATTGGATAAGTAAATGAAGTTATTACGGGTCCTTTTGGTTTAATACTTTTAGTGCAGCTGAAAAATAAGGAAATTTACTCAAATAAATGAAGGTAATATGAAAAGTCCTGTAAATCCAAGGAACACAGGCTAAGAATTAAATCCATGCACCAACAGCCAACATTAACATTCCAGGTTATTCCTGTGTCCCCATGTTCCCTTCCTCGTGGTGGCAGAAACAAGGGGCATCTCTCACTCCTGAGACTCCAAATGAAGTTGGGGTTCCACTCTCTGCACCAGTTCCCATCCTTTTCCCCAATTTCTCTTCCAGCCCCATTCAGATCCGGATGAATAATAATTTCATCTACACGAACATCACTTTGTTTGCCAATAATTTGATAAAGATTTCCCCACCATGGCAATATGTGAATATGTTTACATAAGGAAACAGCAGTGAATCCAGCAGCCTAATCGGAATCCACAAAGGAACTCTGAAGTGCTTACAATCCTCTGCTCCCTTTTGGATTTCTCCCAATACCTTCACTTAATGATCACAACTCGAAAACACTCGCATGGAACCTAATGTCTTAGACTAATTATGTGTTAGTATCTGATAACATTTTGCCACAAAAATGTTTGTTTGAATGTATCTTATCAAAGTAATGTTTGTGCCCAGGATTAGCCACTGCTTGGCTAAAGATTTATGTAATCAGCTTATTTTAAGATTAATTCATGAAAAAAACCCACAAATACCTATTACCACTTAATTTGTATAATAGATATTTACTATATTTTAACAGTGCAATTAAAAATTAATATGGACTGTAAAACCATAAGGTCATGTAAACACTCCACTATTTATTTGGTAGTTCACTTATCTTTTATCCCAAGATGCGATTATGCAGCCCAGACCTTTCAGGTTTGCCGAACAGAGAAAGGTCAGCAGCGAGATGAGATGAATATTCTGAACTCTGTCCCGAGCAGACGTGGACACGGCCACGCGCTGGCTCTGCTCATTCATCACTCCCAGGCTGGAGAGGTGGCAGAGCTTCCGGAGCGTGGCAGTGGATTGATGGAGCCCAGGAGGTGAGGCGTCCCTGGGGTGGGCAGCTAAAGCTACTGACAGAGCACTCGGATAAAAACTGTTGCCCCAGTCCTTTCTTTAGTTCGACTTTGTTTTAGTGTTTCCATTCGTTTGAATTCGATCGCGGGGTTTGGCCTTGGCCGTGCGGTTCGAAAGTTCAAAGTCTCCGTGTGGGTTTTCCTTGTTTGAGCTTCCTAAAAGTTTCTGTCCTGATAATATCCTTAATTAGCACTTGTTTTTCTTGCGTGTTTTGCCTCTGTCCACCCGTGTTCAGGCTTGCAGTCTGCCCATAAGCCTGATCTGCATAAAACCAGTGTCCCTCTTCAAAGGATTCTCACCTTGCCAGGGGCAGGAAGATGAGAAAGGCTGAAAACTCTTCTGTCTTCGCTTTGGTCCCATTCCAACTCCCAAAATCAATGGAAAACTTACCACTGGGACCCTACCACCACCCAGTGTTTGATTCCCAAAGAGTTGCACCCTCAAGGTTGGCAGAACTAAACTCAAATCTAGGAACAAACGCATTCAACAGATTTCTAGTGGCTTCAGCATGACAGTGGACTAAAAAAATCCCAAATATTATTTTTTCTTTCAATATTTCATCAGTGAAGTTTCAATCAGAGCTTAAATCTAGAAGGGCACAGGCCATTGGAGTTAAGCACAATTTGTAAATTAGTTTCTTTGGTTTTGCTGCTCTTCAAATAAATTTGTATTTCGAGACCAAATCTAATAAAAATTATTTAAAAAAATCCTGTGTGGAAGTCTCCCAAATATCAAATCCAAGCTGGTTTAAAATTGCAGTTTCTCACCTGAGTTTCTGAACTCAAGAAATTGAATCCAGGAGAAAAACCTAAGGAATTCTTTCCTGCTGGCTTTATTAGCATTTCAGAAGCAGGTCCTAGGTCCTCTATGGGCACAGTCAATAGCATCATTTAATAATTCAGGCTTGGCTAGCAAAGCATGGATGTGTCATAGCTAAAAGTCCAGTCAAAGACACATCCATATGTTCAAGGTACATCTCGCAGGGAGGACTCCCAGAGTGTTTCCTTCAGAGACCCGCAGGTCAGCATGGAAGAGCTGCTGGCTGCCTTGCAGCCCTGAATCTGCCCCTAATAACGCTGGTAAAACCTGACAGGGAAAATTTCCTGGCTCTTCCTCATCAATTAGCAAAAATGTATCAATTTCTGACCAGTCATTGGCTCATCAAGACAATTAAACACACAAGAGGCTGACACCTCTTTGCCAGCAGGTGTGTAACAAGCAAACTGCTATTCCATATTTTAATTTTTTAAAATATTTGTTTCCCAATAATCATTTGTCTTTATCTTGTTTGCCTTTGCTGGTCCAATTCTGACATCAGTCTCAAGGTGTGCACAGGTTGTGATGCTCAGTGCTTTGTTTCCCAGCAGCAAAAGGCTCCTGTTCTACCAAATTTGACAAAAATAATCCTCCCCCATGAGTGTTTTCCACACCACAGCAAAGAAAACCAGTTCCCTGACAATGAATATGGCAAAATAAAATCATAGTTATTGTGGAGAGCTTTGACAGACTATCTGGCAACTCTGAACTGTCTCTACAAATCATTGGATTGCAAAACATTTCTGAGGGAAAAACAAATTAAAAGGTCAAGTCTTTAACACACAAACATGCAAAACCCCCCACAATATTAATTATTTTCAGTGTAATGTAATACTAACCATTGCATATAGTTCTGTGACAGAAGAGGAAGAATTTAATTGTGTCAGTGTGATTGTCCTGGGAATTGGGGAGCTGCCGTAGGTAGGGAGCTGGATTTCAGCCTGCCAAGGCATTGAAAAGGCTTTTCCACTCTCGTGCCGTGTCCACCTCCTGCAAGCATCAGAACAAAGAGGTTTTATCTCCTCTTGTGCAAGAAAAAATAGGAAATGAAAAATAAAATCGTTAACAGTAAGTTCAGTAAGAAATGCAGGAATAATGTTGGATGGCAAAACTTAAATATTTCCTCCCCAGTGACTGCTTGGGGATCACAGACTAATTCAGCATCGCTGCTGCTGTCTTTGAGCTCCTCAAAGATGAACTTCAGGACCATTTTGGAGCCACGGACACAGGAGGCAAAATTTTGTGATTCATTCCATGGTCAGCATCTCTTATGAGATATTTTCATATTCAACTGGGCTTTACTTTTCCCCTCCTTGTCCTGCAGTGAAGAAAAGTGAACCCAAAACATGGCAACTTTCTGTTCACTCAGGGATTTTTTAGTTTAGTTTGCTTTAGTTTTCTTGTTTAGTTGAACTCCAGACACCAAAAAGGAAATATTGTTTTGTCAGGGATGTTTTCCTCTAGATTTGTGTTGTTATAACATAAACTTATAAAAACCATGTAGCAGTTTCAGGTTAATTTGTAGTTATATTTGCTGGCTTATTTAATTGCATTATTAAAACATTTAGTACCGTATGTGTCATTAATATTCCAAAAAGTAATTAGCATATTTAATCAAAAACAATTAGGAGCAAGCATTGCTTCCCTTTTTAAGTGATAAAATATTTATGGCTGGAATAAACAAATGGAAAACCAAAAAAGCACTTTGAGGTGTTGCTTTCATGCACAGAAAACAAAACAAAAAAAACCTACCCAAAAGCAAGAAGGAGAAGATGCCTTCCAGCCTCCAGCCATGCCCTGATGGTTTTGTGGCTCTTCTTCCTCTCCAGGCTGACAATTATCATGTTGCCATTTTGAACCAATCAAGTTTTGCTCCAGTTTTCCCGTATTTTAGCTAAATAAGATTTTAGAGTTAGGAAAAAAAGATGGGAAGCCCACCTTGGAGCCAGCTTTGTGTGAGAGACAACAAATGGTGGACATTGGTTTGTTTAGTCTTCATAGCAGGGACAGAGATGTGTAAGGTAAAAATGTGGTGGATCCAGGTCAAGAAATTCCTAATTTTATGTGGAATGGAGGGCAAGGAACAGGAACAAATACAAAAGAGCTCCCTGTCTTTCTGCTGGGCTTGTAGAGAGCTCTCTTGAAAGAAGCCGGGTAACACTGCAATAAATTTTCAACAGTTGTAAGTATTTGACCAGAACTTCAACATAAGATTAATTAGTTGGTTTTAAGAGCTCGAGGCCATTTCCTCTCACTTTTCCCTTGCCAAACTGCATCCTTCAATCAGCTCTGTTGACACACCACGGGGGAACATCCCACCTATGAACTTTTCCAGCTACAGCACATCCCAAACGCATGGAGCTGTTTCCATGACCATTGGTGATCATTGCACAAATATTTTTGAATTAGTTTTAAAATTTGTAAGCAGGACAAGCCCTTTTCCAAGTGCTCAGCAAGTGGTTTTGTTCTGAGGCATCAAGATATAGATTATGGAGTGGTTTGGGTTAAAAGGGACCAGGAACGCTGTACTGCTCCACCCCCTGCCATGGGCAGGGACATTTTCCACTATCCCAGGGTGCTCCAAGCCCTGTCCAACCTGGCCTCGGACACTCCCAGGGATGGGGCAGCCCCAGCTTCTCTGGACAATCTATGCCAGGCCCTCCCCACCCTCACAGGGAAGAATTTTTTTCTAATTTCTCCTCTAAACCCACTCTCTTTCAACAGGGACTTCATGTGGAGTTTGCTGGTTGCTCTATTCTTTTCTATTAAAGATAAAGCTCAACAAGAAGACACAAATCCTCATTTTCTGCTTTGCAGAGAAATAGGTTGTTTGCAGCGATTTGAAAACAGCCCAGAAGCCCAGCCTGGCCAGGGTGGATCGGGATGGAACGAGCTGGAAAGTGGCTCCCGCACAGGTTTATAAATAGGCTGCGCTTCTCATCCTGAAACATTGCTCCACTTTGCCTGTTGTGCTGTAAATTAGCCAGTTCCTCTTTAACCAGAGTCAAAAAGAAACAAAATACATATGTAACACTGCTGCCTGGAACACGTGAGGGGAGGGAAAAAAAGCAACAACTTATGAAATGCGGAAAACATTTGTTCAAGTCTCCAAGGAAAATGAAGTCAAACCAAACAAGCATATAATATAGATGTACGCCTCATGGGCAAAGTTACCTCTAAGCCCATATGTTTTAACAAATTAAGAGGTAAATAATTTGCTGAAGGTACAGTTCAGCCACGTCAGAACACCTCTGGAAATGAGATATCTCTGCCTTTCAAGTGGTGCTTCTCATCAAAAGGTTTATTTCTCTACTTTTTAGAATAGCACACCTTGTTTTGTCTCAAGACTGTAAGTAACTATTAACCCTTCAGGGCCTCTGCAAATGATGTGGTCATTTGAAGTCGAGGCTGCTTTGCTGCTCTCGTGTCTGCAAGCAGCTGAGAGAGATTGATAAAATTCAGGTTTTCAATAGGGGAAAGCCACGAGGGACTTCCCTGGGAATGAAAAGAGACACAGAAAGGTTACTACATGTATCCTAGAGTCTGGTACATAATTCCACCGTTAAAACTTTAATTTATGAAAAAAATGCTGGTGCGGTCCCCAAATGGTTAAATTCCACTCGAACTTTTCATTTTAGTTAGTCATGAATATATCTAACGTACAGAGGCCATCAGCATCTCGCCACTAGAGACTATAAAGTCTACTTACATAGGGTTCCTGGGATTTTTCATGTTCTTATGGAAAATATCTCTGAAATCCCCGAGCTGAAAATTTTGATCTCATTTGTGGATGTGAGTGATGCTGAGAAAGGGTTGAAGAGTGAAGAGAACACTTTTCTCGCATAATTTCATTTGTCAGGAGAATCTTGCCACTGACATTGGAAGAGTGATTTAATTGATTTTAATCATACACCTGAGATTGGGAAATTGAGCCTTCTGTCCTGAAAAATAATTCTAGGCTTCCATGAGAATGTCTAATTTGCAGCTAATAGTTTTTTTTCTTGAAGTTTTGTTATGAAGTTTAGAAAATACAGATCAAAGGCTGGCACGTAGAACTGCTTAGCACAGCCGGAGACGCCGAATCGGTGTTTTGGTCTTTCAGGGGTATTAACGGGCACATCTGCCTGGTTTTGGACAGGCAGGAGAAAAAAAGCTCTGACTAAAGAGCACAATTTGCCTTCAGAGGAAAGGGACTTCTATATGCTGAGTGCAACCTGGTAGACTCGGAGTGGTACTTCACTCCTGGACGTGTTTAATCCTTGATTTTCTCTTGTCACCGAGTATAGTGTTTATAAATTGTTCATATATGGCAAGGAGAGGCTCGTTGTGTGCCCCAGCGTGCTGCAATGATTTATTCTAAATAAATAATTCCTTTGGTTTTTATTTCTCAATTCAAAATAAACTGTGTTATTCAATTACAAATAATAATACTGAACACAACAATGAAGCCAAATAACTTTTGGATTGTGAAGAACAAGCGTGCCTTATGTTTTTTTTTTTTTTCCAATGAAATCTCCATAATCTTTATTACCTCTATCAGCTGTTATTCAGAAGGGGATTACAGGCAGCAAGAAGTTTCACTTTCCCCAATGCTTTGACACTGAGGAAATAATTATATTACAATACTTATATTGCTCCACACAATAGAAGTTGTTTGGGATGTAAAACTCAATATTTTCCTTTCTGTAACAATTCTGAAAATTTCCATATTGGATATGTACTCAGAGAATTTTATATTCCAAAACTGCACTAACAATGCTGTTAAATAACCATTCATTTTTTTAGTGTTCCCTCTTGTAGGAAAACTACAAAAAAAAATACTGATTACATGGCCACTTCAAGGAGGTGGGAGCCTTCAGGAGAAACTGGAATATGAAGTTTAGATGCAGAGATGGGTTTAATTTAAAACATTTCAGGGTTGAACCAAGGCAACACCACTTGTCAGTTTGGAGCTAAGGACTCAGATATCTTTTGTTTTAATAAGATGTCGGGTTTTTTTAAGATGTCTGTAAGTTGAAATCTCCTTTTTCTGCTGAGGAATCAAAATTGTTGAGGCAAGCTTGGAATTTGTGATTGGAATGACTGGCTTTTATTGTCTGGATGTAGTGATAGCTTGTGAAAACTCCAAAACATTGAGAATTTGCCATATTTCTTGTTTTTTTGGCAGTAAGGTCTCTCCTGAAGGGGACATCATAAGGAGTTGATAAGCTAATGATCTTTGTTATTTCTGTAGTGGCAAAAATGTTTATGTTGAAGGCCCTGCACAAAGGGAAATATCAGCTTCTGGTGAGGCAGGGCAGTTCACATTTTGGCACAGCTGCCAAAGCACAGGGATGCCCCTTTTGCCCATATCAGTGAGGGTCTGGGGTGTCTCTGTCAGCGTGGATAAATGTGCATTGGTCCTGCTGGTGCACCTTCAGCAGAGGTTCTCCACTCCTGGGAGATTCAGCGGCTCCCCTGTAGAAGATTCCTTGTTTTCCAAGTGCCTGGAAACAGGGATTAAGTCACCAGAACAGCTGTTTGATGGAGAGGAAATTTCCGGGGGCAAAAGGGAGCAAAATGGAACCTATTGTGAATGAAACTGGGCCTTGTGTTCTCTGGCTGGGAACAGATCCATGAAATTCAAAACAAGTGGGGAAACGAGTCCTGGTTGAAAAACCACTCTGGGTATGACTTACCAAGAGAAATTGCTCTGGAGGAGCTGTGAATCCAAGTGACCAGCCCAGCCCACCAATTTCATCCTTCTCTTCTGTTTCCAATGGGATGCAAGTCATTATTTTGCTGTCCTGGCAAATTCAGTGTGGGAGAGGACAGTGATGAGGACCAGCTAAATGTCCAGCTCGTGAGTTATTTTAAGCGTGTGCAGCCCGTGAATATTTGCAGCCAGGGGATATATTTAGCCAGGAGGCCCCAAATGCTTGTTTAATAATTAGTTAATGTTTGTAAAGCAGTTTGATGGTGACCAGAGCTGTGCAAGGGTTATTATTTTATAAAATGCTATGGCTCATTGTACTCCTCGGGCTGTAGCAACCACAACAATCTCAATGCTGCCTGTTAATTTTCCTGAGTCTTTTATCATTGCCCTCCATTGGTGATTAAGTGTCGTTTGTCTTATAATTTTAATGTTATCTTTAACACACATAATAAAGTTTACATAATTATAGCCTATTAATATAATTTGCATGCGTGTTACTGGCAAGGCACAGGAAATGTTTCATCACCCAGCGTGTAATTTGGCTTATTTAACCATTTCCTTTTAATTTTCATCAATAGATCAGCGTGCCTCCTAAATGGAGATAACCTCAATAAATTCTCTTTTCAAGATCCTTATCTGTATTAAGTCTCTAAAGGTCTCGGTAGCAGGACTATGAAGTGCTGAAGGGGGAACATTTCTGAATGTCTGCTACGGGAAGTTTTAAAAATTCACATTTTCTTCAGACAAGCGTGGGTCTTCCTAATGAAACCTGGGAACGAGGAGCTCTCACGGAGGCTTTGAAAGTGTGCATGCACCGTACTTCATAGCTGAACTGTAACAAGACTTTAAATGAGTAAACAGTGTTTAGATTGAACATGAAAAGAGTCGGCATGAAAAGACAGGTTCAAAATATTACATGATGCTTTGCAAAAGTGTAAATGTGCCTGCCTTTATTTTTTTTTCCCCCCCTCTTGGTAAATGGCAAACGTTTACAACCCAACTAAAACAGTACCAAGAGAAATCCTGTGTTTGCTCTTTGGAAGATATTCAATAAATTATAGTGAGCTGCAAATGTCACTGGATTGGGAACTGTAAGAGCTTTACCTTTAAGTCTTTAAGTAAAGACTTGCAGCTGGTGCAGTGGCTTGGTAATCCCTAATGATAAGCTGCTTTTAATGTGGGGGTGAGGCAGTTTTCACACAGATATTACTGCATTAACCTTACTCTAGGTACAGTGCAGGTGTGCACAATATTGTGCTTTGCAGCCTTCCCTACTTTATTCTCCCCGAGTATCCGAACCCTGCTTTAACAGATCCTCTTATACCATGGTGAAAAGATTGCAGTTCAAGCCTATTATCAACAAAAACCTGCCAAAAGGGCTACATTGTCAGACTTTATGATGGTACTAACTATTCTGTTGTTCTCTGGAGACCAAACTTAGACCATTAAATTCACTTCATTTGTGATTTCAGTGACCTGGGCTGCAGACATCGGGCATTTGATGTAAAATGCTAGTACAGGAATCAATGGTACCATCTACTTCCCCTTAAAGTATATCATAAAAGCATAATGGTCCTCTTCTAAACAAAAGGTGACACTACTCTTGTATAATACAATTATATAGGGATGATGTTTTCAGCAGAGTTTATTTGATATTATGATGTGCAAAGACTTTCCACATTGAAATAAACTGCGTAGCTGAGTTCACTCCATTATTTTCAATAGACTGACTCCATTGTCTGCACTGGAATATAGATAATTTTCATACAGTGGGGAGCTATTTTCATATCCTCTCCATGAAATAGATGAGATTATAAACAGGCTGGGATTACTCAAAAACCAACACAAGCCATGTCTACAGACCCATTTAAGACAAAGGCTGCCTCCGGAATGGTCTCCTTTGATCGGGAGGCTCCCAGGACTTGCTCCGTTTATTTGACAGATGACAGCTATTTATAGCAAATGTGTAGCATTTTTGAAAATTAAAATTTTACTGGTGGAATTTAAGGGTTATTTTCCACTCTAGGGACTAACATTTCTGTGAAAAATGGTCTTTCCTTTTTTTATACAGACACCATCTTCAGTGTTAAACCTATTTGTAAACAAACGCATTGCGATAGCTCATTGTCAAACACTGAACAGGTTTATAATTAATGAAATTGCTAAAACAAAATAAATGGAGAATTAATACAGCTGCCAGTATGTTTGTGTTGTTGCATGAGTTAGCTGTCACCACAGACTTGACGCTGGGAGCTTTTTGCAGCCTACCAGGAGTGAAAATAAACCCAAAACCAATGCAAACTGTGGTGTTTGCCTTTGCCAGAGGGTCACAACCAAACCTAAAGAGGAAATGTCTGGATTATCCAAAAAAATCAGAGATCTGGGTGCTCTCCCCTACTTCCTTTTGAACTATTTTCCCATTTTAGGTGTGGAGGGACATTGCAGGGCACCAGCTCTGATGTGGGGTGGGGATGAGGTGGTGTGTGATCAGGCTTTTGTGGCCTTCGCAGGAATTGGGAGATGTCAGAGAGTTACATGGAGGGTTACTGCCAGGCCCAGGAGGCCCAGGGATGATGCCAAGCTCAAGACATAGCACAAAAATCCAGCATCCTGGAAAGGGGGCTGGGAGTGGGAAGAGTGGAGGTGTGTGCTGAAGCACAGCAGTGACTGGGGACCTGGCCACCACTGTTGGCATCACATCACTCGCTGTAATCTCCTGCTGTGGAGAAGTGGTTTCCTTCCTGCCATGGTCTGGCTCTGGCCTGGGGTCCTGCCCAAGGCTCTGGAATGTTTTTGTATTTTTACAAAGCAATAGTAACAGAAATATATATTTGAAAGTTGTTTGAGGGATCCTCAATGATGACTTGCTTGGCCTGCCAGTGCTGGAGTTCCTGCTGCCCATAATGGCCCAAAGGCTGAGCACGTTCCACCGTCAGGGATGAGGGTTGTGTTCCATTGGTGTGGTTTTCATTCTCTGTTGTTCTTGACTCCTCACATAAACCCCAACAGCTCTTTCTCCTTCTGCTCAAAGGAACCTCAATCTTGCTCTAATAAAAAGTTTCTCCTCACACACCAGTTAACATTTTTTGGCCTTTCTAATTCCAAAACTCCACGACTTTCCCCTCCTTTTCCCCTTGCAGAGCTTTGTTTGTCACCTCAAGCCCAGTAAGACATTAACGGGAGATGTGGCACAGGGCAGGGAGCATTTGCTTGACCGAGGGGAAGGGTGTCCCCGAGCTGTGGAGCTTTTGGGTGGGTTAAAGACAGAAGAGATGAGAATAAACCAAGAGCAACTTCACGCTAATTGTGCTACTTCGTTATCCAGGCCCTTGCCTTCTGCAGGCGTTGCGTCCCGCAGTGTTCAGAGGACAGGGAACTGGGGAAGCAAATAGGTCATTGCACAGGGTGCAAATGCTGCAGCCAAAGCCAAACCCCAGCAGCCCGAGTGTGACCATTAGGCAAGGTTTCCTTATGAATGGTTTTAATTAGCTCTAATCAGGGAGACCGGGAACCCAAAGAGCGCCTTGCTCCTTGCCCCATCGGGTGTTTGCTGTTGCTTTTTTTAATGTCTGCTCTTGATGAACTAAAGTCTTGCAGCTGGACAAATGTTCTTAATTAAGCTGAAGCAGAAGCTTCCATGGATATCAGGAGTTCCCTCAAACATGACATTTGAAGGACGCTGGGTTGCAAAAAGCAATTTCTCCTGTAGTCCAGTGTTTGCTGCTGTACACATGTGCCAGTTTTTAAAATTTTAATTCTGGGCCTGCCATCCTTATGCTTTCTAGGATGTTTCCAAAGTAATCTGAAAGTTACTAGAAAATGTAAATTAAGAGTGATTCCCAAGTCTCACTTTTTTAATGGTCACCCAATGAGAGAAAGAAGAAGGAAAATTTTCAGCACAAAAATTTAGTGTTTTTAAATGGAGAGTATAAATCAAACAAAAAACACTGAGCTTGGATTTCTATGCATTTGATATTTCCTTTTAATTCATACAGAAGATTCACAGAGCCTGATACACAAAGTTTACCACATTTCAGAGATATATATGCTGACTTGACTTGAGGTTTTTTCCTTTGTTTTATGCACCAATTTGTTTCATGTAAGAGAATGAATTTCTTCAATTTAAGTAAAAAGTATCTGTTAAGTTAGCAGGGGAGTTTACCACCTGCATCACTAATTTCGGAGTCTGTAAACTGATCCAATATCCTGGAGAACCTCAAAAACACAAATTTGAGTATCCTTTGTGCTTAAATATAAAAATTTCTTTTCCAGTGTGGTTAACAGGAGATTGAGGGACTTGCTGGAGACCACTTGGACACTGGAGCAGCTCATGCTCCCTCCTCCTCCATCCCTGTCCCCTTCCACAGACCCTGCCCATGGAGCACTGGGACGCCTGGATACCTGTTGAGACAAAAATCAGGTGCTGCGAGCTGAGCCTGGTGACAAAAACGTCTCTGAATTGCTCTCAGTTTGAACACCCGTGTTCATTCTTTTGGGAAAGTTTATGCTTTAGGCAGAGCTTTTCTACAAGCTTTTGCACCACACGTGTATACATTATAGCTCCAAATTGCCTCCAAGCTGACAGTCTTTCGGGTGCATTAACTACTTTACTACCAAAGGGGCAGCAGGATTAATATATATATTCTTAAACCGCCAAAGCGAAATATTTCAGCTCGGTCTTTTCTACAGATCTTTGCCTTGGTGTTCAAACCTGCAAACGAGCCCATCAGCAACAGCTCAAGTCCATCAAAACCCCTCAGTGTCTTGATTGATAAATAGGGCGTGTTTACACTGTGGCTCCTGTGCGTTCTTTTCTGTCAGCGCTAATTTATCTGAAAGTCTTAACCTGCACCTTTGAAATTCAGGAGCATTTCATAAAAGGGGCTCAGGAAATAAATCAGCGCCCGCAAATAATATTCAAAGAAGTGGGCAAAGTCTTTCAGCACACAAGTGGCTGTGACATACAGACAGAGAGACACATTAACCCCCCAGAAATCCGGAGAATCCAAGCCTTTTAAGCATTGCCGTGTGAAATTCTTCTAGAAAAAGAGGAACGGAGCATTAAAGCTTTAATATTGAAAGCCTGCACCCTAGACAGAGAAAGGCAGAGTGGAGGGAAGAAGGAGGAGAACAGGCAGCTACCCTGGATGCATTTATATGATTAGGCTGAGATTATTACTATTATTATTTTTACTGCAGGCTTCCCTGCTGTTTGCAGGTGAGGTGGGTTTTGTGCCCAGCCCTTCCCCAGGCACGCGCGGACCCCGGCGCTACGCGGGGCTCTATTAAAGCCGCTGTTCAATAGTTTGGTGATATTCAGACAATATTGAAACATTCCCAAATGAACTTTGCAGGGAGACATTTTCATTCGCTGCCTCCCTCCTCATGCATATTAACAAATGGTATGCAAGGCCTCATTTAATTCACTGATTTTACATTCGGATCACTTTCTCTTTTACAGCTATTTTTACCGGGCTTCATTAATCTTTGTTGAATACAATGGCATACATCTTTAATGCGGCCGCTGTCAAGTCATATTTCAGTAAGAGCTGCAAACTGAATGACAGCAAGCAATATTAATAAATTTAACATAGACTATATCAATTTTTAACAGAATGAATGTGGAAAGCTAAATGTATTATTTTTCGTTTAAATCATAGGGTTTATCACCGGTTAAGTAGCAGCGATTTCAGGAAACTTGTGACGTGCCGTACAAATAGATTTACATCTCATTAATAAGTAAATTAGGCAAATGCCTTTCAAGTTCAGACAAGTACATAAGTGTAATCTCCATATTAAAGGAGTAGTCTTTGATAAACCACTGAGGAATTGCAGCAGCCAACTATGTGACATGTTGCCAGTGCCTGAACTCTTCCACATTCCCACCTTTAATTACACTGGTTCATTACTAAAGAGATAAGTGTCTCTCCAGTTAAGATTCTATAAATGAGCAGCATGCGGGATCCTCCCAAATCATTTTTGCAGAAACCATGAAAAGGTGGTAACAGTTATGAAAAAACGAATTATCACCTGCTCACTTTCTTCCTTCCCTGTAATAACATTAAAATATTAAGATGAATTCCTTTTAAATCTCGGGGAGAAATTGTCCATTAAGAGATGCTACTTTGTTTAAGAAAGAAAGAAGCGTTAAAAAAAAAAAAAAAAAAAAGAAAAAGGAGAAAAAAATAGAAAAGAGAAAACTCTTCTGAATTTTTTTTTTAATTTCCCTTCATAAATCCCAACAGAGATAATTTGCTGTAAAATTTAAACCCAGTGAGAACTTGTCTGTCTGTGTTAAATAAAAAAGTTACGGTTGGTAGGAGACATGTTTTTGCAGTAGCTTTAGCGATTATAGGAAATTACATGCAAAGCCAGAGTTCTGATCCTAAGTTAATTTATAATTGGAAAAAACTTATTAATTAGCTATGTCATTCTAATTAAGAATTAGAGGAGTGTGCATTAGAAAGTCAGTCAATATCCAGCTGACAGAATTAAAAAAACCCCACAGAACTCTGCAAGCTCCATAGCTCTGTCCACTGTCTCCCTTGTCATCTTTTTAAGGATTTTTCTGAATGTCTAACAGAAATTAGCTTGGTAAATACAGATATCAAAGGAAATAAACTGGGAATTTTGTCAGCCTGAAGAGGAAACCCCTAAACTGAGCTGACAGATGTACTTTACAGGGCACCTTTTGGACCTTTCTGGGTGATCCTGAAACGCAGCTCATGCTTGGAGGGCTCTGTAGTCCTGCAGCCAGAGGAAAAAGCACCACTGCATCCCTGCAGTGTTACCCACAGTCCCTGCATCCCTGCAGCTCTATGCATCAGTCCCTGCATCCCTGCAGTGGTCCCCAGCAATTCCTGCATCCCTGTAACTCTATCCAGCAGCGTCTGCATCCCTGCAGTGCTACCCACAGTCCCTGCAGCTCTATCCAGCAGTCCCTGCATCCCTGCCATGGCACCCACCAGCACACGCTTGCCAACACCCAGGCAATTGCTCTTCCTACAAAAAAAACACCCAAAATATTCATGGATAAAGACAAAGGAACCGACTCTGTGGCCCTGCCGTGGCCGCATGGGGAAAAGCTGCAAATTTTGCCAATATATTTATGTATAAACAGCGTGCAGGGATGTGAACATTTGCCTACATATATATATTTATTTCCCATCCCACCAGCCTCAGTCCTCTTGGTACATTCCCCCTTTAGGCCCTTTTTCTGAGATTATTATAATTCATTCTTTAGGAAACACCCCATGTGTAAATATTTTTGTTAATGTTTTTCTCTCTCCAGTCTGCTGGAATTTTAAAGAGCACTTTAATATGAAATTAGATAGAAAGTTTTGACCTTTTTGTGATTAAAATAATATGCATGTCACTGATACAGGCTTCATAGGTTGAAAATCTACTTTTATTTAGGCAAATATTGAAAGAGAGAAAAACAGACTTGACAAAATGTGAGACACAGCCTGGATGAAAGTAAAACCAGATCTTTGCATTCAGAACTGGCAAGGCTGAAAATACAAAAGTAGAAGTAAAAGTATAAAAGTTAATGTCTCAGATAATTGCACCCTCCAAAAATAAAATAAATAAATAAATAAAATGGTTAAAACAATCTGGCCTGAGCCTTTTACTTTGGTATGGATCCTTCTCTGTCTTTTCCTTTAAATTAAAGGGAAAAAAAAAAAAAAAAGCTGGAGTGCTCAGTGATGGAATTCAGTTTACTTATTTGAATACCAAAAGATGACCCACTCCTAATGATATAAAAAAATCTTTTGCATTAGCAAATTTCTCCTCTGTGTTTGTTTTGCTAGCACAACACAATATTCACTTAATATGCTACCAGTATCTTATCAAGTTAATGATCTGTTGTATGTATAGAGTAAGCTTGTTACTCATTTTAAATTAGATACAAAAGCACTACTCTATGGAAATTTGAATACTTTGGGTTTTTATGAAATTATAGGACTTTCATGCTTTAATAGTCTGTAGACAGCTGTAGTAGGACAGCAAGAGTTGGCTTTGTTAATGTGACATTACACAGAGATGCTGCTTAGCCTGATTTAATGGATATCAAAATCCAATTTTGTAGAGCTTCTCTCCATTTTCAGGTCCTCAAGCTCAAAAACGTAAAGGTTGCTGTATGAAACATATCCAAGGAGTTGGATTCGGAAGAAAATGATGTGGCTCAGGTGAGCCACCTCTTGCAGCCATCACTGAGTGTCCAAGTGACAGATCCCAACTGCTCGTGACATCCTCTCCTGAGGTGAGTGTTTGCATTTATTCAGGGAAAAAGTGGGAAAAGGCAAATATGGACAGAGTTTAAATATGGATTGAGTGAAATCCTACAGTCATGGAACATCCTGTGTCAGGACTGTAGCTGGTACTGGTCCCTGCTGCAGATGTCCCCAGAGCATGGCACATGCTGCCACCTAATTCATGGCAGCCTAGGGGCTGAAGATGAGTTATTTCTTATGGGTTTAGCCACAGCAGATGGATGCAGGAAATATGGGGCCTCGCTGCTCAGAAGAATTCTCCTTTGTGCCATTTGTTTGCTTTCTCCTTCTCCAAAAGGAGAGCAGGATATTCAGCTTTGGGAAGCATTCAGAGCACGGCTGTGCCCAGGGAGCATCAGCTTCGTGAACCACCAGCAACCTGAGGAATGGAACATCCTTTTGGCATCCTCAGGACCTCCTGGGTTCCCAGGGAGGATTTGGATGTACAGGTACTGACTTCCTCATGAGCTGGTCTGGAGAAATGCAGATCCTTGGAGCTTTGCTGGCGGATTTGCCAAAGTGAGTTAAAGCAGATTTGGGTCCACACCAGCCAAAAGCAGCAGAGCTTCAGCATCCTGGTCTCTGCGTTTCTCCAGACCACTTAATGACACAATCAGCACCTTTACATCCCAAATTCAGTCCAAATCAATATTGTCTTCGTTTTTTTCATGTTATTGCCACCTACTTTTTCTTGTGGTGCCAGACTCATCTGATTTTCCTTTTGTTTCTCCTTTGTTACTGTGACCCCACATCCCTGGGAAGGCATCACCTTCCTGGAAAACCCCACTCCTCTGGGCAAGGCTTTGAGCCCTTTTGCTTACTCCAGCTGAGAATTTGGGGCTTTATTTCCTGAAGAATTTTCGTGCAGACAGAAGGGGTGGGTGGGAAAAAGTCAAGGCCAAAATGTGCAATGGCCTCAGCCCCACGGGAATGGTTTCCACCTCCTTTTGGAGCACTCCAGAGGGCTGAAGTGCCACCCACGACAGATCTGCAGTGACAGTGGCATGGTTTGGGTCTCCTCACTGTTCTCCTGTGTGAGTGAAGGGGAGCCACTGCCTGGCATCACCCTCCAGGGATATGGAGGCATGATGCTGGTCCAGGCAGAGGGAAAGGTCTGTGAACGATCGTGTTTGCAATCATCTCAGGGAGAAAGTTCCCCCTCATCTCCTTTTTCATCATTTACAGATGCTTTATTCACAGTTCCAAAAGACTGGCTGGGGATTACTCCATCTTCCCCACAGCCAGGCTGAAGTTTAGACGTGCAGCTATTTGAGGGATGAAAAAAATGGCAGAACCACTTTTTTTGTTGTTGTTTTTTTTTTGTGAGTCACTACCCAAGAACCGGTATAAGTTTCTGTGCTTGTTGAAATTTTCTTATTAAAATGTTACTGTCAAGGGAGGTCTGGGGTGTGTTGCAATGAGCACTTCACTTTTCCTCCTGGCAGCCCCAGCCTGCTTCGATTGTCCCTCAGTAATCACTAGAAATGGGAATCACCACCCTAAATTAATTACCCCTGTTCATTACACAGATGAATTAGACTGGCCCCAATCAATAGCATTAATGAAATGTCATTTATTTAAACCCCAACCCTCAAGGGAAGCCCCTTGGGGATGCTGGGGCAGAGTCCTGCTGTTTGAGGCACACCAAGGCTCAGAATGCTCTGTGTGGGTGATGCTGGAGTTATGGCTCGGGTGGTGGGGACAGGTGGAACATCCCTGGAAAAACGAAGCATTCCTGGATGGACAGAGCACCACTGGACAGGCCAAGTGCTCCTGGCTGGACAGAGCACCACTGGGTGGACAGAGCATCACTGCAAGGTGATGCTGCAAAAGAGGAAACTTTGGCTGTGCTCCCTCTTTTCAAAATGCAACTATGTAAAGGTCACAGAGGAGGAGATGAAACTAGGAGTTGTAATAAGGAAGGAGAAATAAAAAATAATGACAGAAATAAATTGTCATAAGAGGGGATACAGTTATGATTTATTGTGATATTCTACAAATTTGGAGGTGATTAAAAGCCACCTAAAATTCACATTAACAAGTCACATAAAAATGGAATTAAACTAGTGGGCATAATGTGGCAGGGTATAAAGAAAAATCATGACAGAAATAAATTGACAGAAGAATGATACTATTCAAGTTTTACTCTGTCGCGTCACACTGACAGGAGACTAGTATTTTAATTTCAGAGTTGTGGTTGAGTTTTTGGAGTTCATTAAAGGCCCACATTAAGAATCTCATAAAAGTGAGAAGAAATTAGTGACCATAATGTGGCAGAGGAAATAAAGAAACAATAATGACAGAAATAAATTGACAGAAGAATGATACACTTAATGTTTCACTCTGACACCCTCTATTAATAGGCCGCTGCAAGCTGGAGCAAATGTCATTCATATTTTAGCCAAAGTATACCACTAATTAGGCTGGCTTTCTGCACTGGAATTAAATTTGAGATCCCTCACCTTTAGAGTGGGATCATTTGAATTCGAAAGAAAAGAGCTGGTGACAGAAAAAAAAACTTTCTGCTCGGGCTCTTCTAATGAGATAAAATTCCCCCTTCTCCCCATTTCCTAGCTATAATTGCTGATTATGTTGTTACACAGGAGCGGCTCTCCGCTCTCTCCTCCCCATCATTATGATTTAGTCTGGCATATCGGGGTGCTTCAAACACGGACTGAAGTGGTTTGAGTCTAATTTAGCACTCATTTAGGCCGCAGGTACTGACGAAGGTAAACACCGCATTGTTATAATTAATTACCCCTTAGGCCTAGCCAGGCCAGCTCTGTTTCAGCTGACCCTTATAATAATAAGGCTTAGGGGCATATTGTATTTCTTTTGACAGATTAATTAGAAATTCAGCCGTGGAGGTACAAAGCAACTCTGTCATGAATATTTAAATGGACTGACACAAAAAATCATGAAAGGGCTGCTGAACTACATGACAGACAGGGGATATTAGCCAAGTGATTCTAATCAATAATCTCTTGATCTCTTACATATTAATACACTGCCTGCTGTTATTAAGCTCCATAATAAGGAAGGGGAGAGAAAGTTAGTGTAGCTCTGCTGTAGGGCTCGCCGGGCCCCCAGTGTATACACTAACTGACGGAGAAAATGCACAGAGGAGCCGAGCCTCAGCCTCTTCAATCTCATCCAATCTTAAGGAATGGCAGCTCTGAGCATCGCTGGCCGGATAATTATTGGCCCTGACAAGGTGAAGGCGTTTGCAGGCAAATGAGATGGGAAGTAGGATAAGTCCCCAGACCACCCAGCGCAGGGCACGCTCAAAACCAACCGCGCGCTACCGCTCGGGCTTGTATTTGCTTTAGCAGGGGAAATATGGGAATCACAGCGCTTTTGAGTCGTGTTGAAGGGTCAGTGACAGTCGAACACCGGGAGCTTGCTGTTACTGTTGTTAATGTTAACTTTAACACCAAGTCAACTGGATTTACCCCCGGTCCCTTTGCTCATCTCCTATAACATCAAGGCCACCGAGTGAATTAAGCAGCGTAGTAGAGCTGAATATCATCTAAATTCATTACAGCCGCTTCCTCCCGTAAATGGGGGAGGAAGCGCCGGCGTTGCTCGGGAAATGTGCCGCCTCCACAGCACCAAAGACTTTCTTTGTGCTGCTCAGGCTCGGGCTTGGGGAGAGAGAGTGAGCGGCAGCACCGCGCCGGCGCCGGGCGAAGGGAGCTGGTGCAATGGGGGCTCTGAGTACTGCAGGGCTAAGATGTTCTGTTATCGCCCAAAAATGAGCCCCACAACGGGCTCGCGGTGCGAGGGAAAAGGGAAAGGGCTCAGCTGGAAAAGGGAACTGGACTGGCTCCAGCATCTGCCTAAACAACTTAAAAAAAGAGATTAAATGACAGGAGCAGGGAGGGATTATTAACATATTTAAATCGCATGCACACAATGTTCAGATGGGATTAGAGGGACGATGCCGGATTTTTAAAAAATCATTCAACAGCCAAAATATTAGATGCACTTTTTTTTTTCTCTTTCATTTTCTTTTTTTTTTTTTTTTTCTTGTTCTAATTAAAAGGGAGTCACAGGTTCAGTGCTCACCCTGGGTCCCCTGCAGCCCTGTCCATGCACATGCTGTGGATGCATCATCCCAGCCAAAGCCAGGAGGAGGCAATTTGGATTTCAGAGCTTGATTTGCTTCATCACAGAAAACCTCACAAAGGTTTCAGGACTCAAAGTGAATTTGCCTCATTTCCCTGGGACAGCAGAGTGGAGGACAGGGTCAGACACTTCTCTGAGTACAGAACAGATTTGATGCCACCTGACTCCCATGGCCTTGGTGTCCAACTTCTAAAAAATCCAGACTTGAGCTGATAGCGAAATCAGAAGCCTCTCAGCCCCTAATATAATAACTCATCCTGTATGTCTACTGTTATTTTGTTCTGATTAGATGTCTCTGAGCTATCTACAAAAAAAAAAAAAAAAAACAAACCCAAAAAAACCCCCATAAAACAATACAGCAGATTGAAGAGATGAAACAGTGGGAGCAGCTTGATAAGCAACCCTAAAACACAAAGAACCCCACTGCCAGTAGAAGAGGACTTTGTTAGGTTTTTACACCACTCCTGATCAGGTGGGAACCCTCCTGGAATTGGGATCTGCCTTGGGAGCATGCCCTGGATCTTACTGCTGTTTCTGTCTCCTGCAGGTGCTGCAAAAGGGATTTTAAATATTTGCCTGGGGACAGGGTTCAGCTGGGAATCATGCCCAACTCTTTGACAAGATGTTATTTCATGTTGTGATTGCACGTTGAACAGTTTCCTAAACTCTGTTTCAAAAATCATACATTTATGGGCACGGTGCCATCATATTGTGAGTAAAGAAACCCTGTCCCAGAACCCAGGCTTCATCTGGTGGAGCTTCACTGCTCCAAGTGAAGCCAGTAAATGCTTTAGGTTTTGCAGGAACACAGAATTAAAAATACCTAAGTCTGAAAAGTGCTTTTACACTAAAAAAAAAAAAAGCTATCTTGAATTTATCAACACTTATATTTGCAGGTCACACTTTACTTGCACTTATAAGTTTAAGCCTAACCCTTCTCATTACTTCAATGCTGCTTTCAAACCTCTAATGCATATTTAAGTGGTAGCATTAAAAAACAGTGTGTCAACTGCCATTGATGTGCGATGTAGGGCACTGACCCTTTGAAGGCATTATCATGTCATTGGACCCATTAAGTGCAGCCATTTCTGTTGCTCTTAATTGGCTTGTGCAGTGTGGAGCAGTTGCAAGTGGTTACAGTTTATACCATGAATTATAATAACAATAATAGCGGGTAGAGATCTGTGTGGGCACCAAACACGTGCTCAGAAGTGGCTGAGAGCGTCACCTCCACTCAACTTGTCACCCCTCCCTTTTAAAAGTAATAGAGGTTTAATTTACGAGCTCAAAATCAGTGTGTGGGCACTACTCAGTCTATGGCTGTTAATTAAACAGAGCCTTGACTTCCCAAGCTTCGTTAGTGGGCTGGTTCTGCTCATGGAATAATGTGCTGTTCTTCATGAATCCTTTTTTTTTTTCTTTTTTTAAGTATCTGGCCCCAAAAAAGAAACCTGATACATCCTATCTGCTCTTGGTCAGAAACTGCGACTTCCCTTTCCTTCATTTAATTTTTTTTTTTTCCTTTTAAAAAATTGGATGTCAGGATTCATTTGGACTAAGGCCAGGCTATTTTATGGCAAGTTTCAGCAGCTGAAAATATTTGCATCTGATTTATAAAGTTTTGCAAATGGCTGTAAACCTGAGACAGAGCCTAACGATGGTGGCACTGCCTGCCATGCTGTTACAATTACAGCTTGGCCCACGCCGAGCCCCTGGCATGGAATGACCTGAACTTTGGAGCTTGGGATGCGTTTCCAGGGGCCAAACCAAACCTCGAGGCCCTACAGCTCCTGAAACGTGGAGATTCCTGGATCTGCCTCAAAATTTCCTAGCCAGGCCCCATCTCCAATAATTAGTGCGTTGTCTTTAAATATCAATGGAAGTCATGATGGTTTATCATTTGCAGCTGGACATGCATGAGTGCCCTTCTTGCTGGTCTGGTGCTCCCACAGAACAGATAATTAAGGACAAGGAAAACAGACTGGGAGCAAGAGCCAAATGAAATGTCCAAATGCAAACCGTGCAGTAATTGCAATGGTAACAGCGGTGATGACAGCAACAATCATTTGGAGCCCAGCAGCTTTGTTTATAAAAATGTTAGCAAAAGGTGCAGAGCTGGAAACAAATAACTTTGCCTCAGCCCTTTTATTGCAAAAACATAATAAAGTGCAAGCCAAGGAGTAAATTCATCACAAGTCATATTAAAGGTTTTGGACCAAAGTGAAGCTGTTACAAACTACATCTGTAAAAATTGTGTAATTATTATGGGTGGGTAAAATCTGGCAAGAATTATTTTCTTAAGTAAAGCGTAAAAGAGAACAGATGTGCTGTAACTGACACATTTATTTTTTGCCAGTTTCACTAATTCTGGACAAAAAGTTGCTCTCATTTATCATATTATTCAATGGATTTCAAATTAGCGAGGCAACGGTGACTTTTCACACTGTCCCAATTTTAATGCCTGAGAAAAGAAGGGGGGTGGGAAAGGCTGTCTCACTGAAAGAAAATTAATTTGTTTTATTGGGCACTGAAAAGCCAAGCCTTTTGTCAAACAGAGAAGCAAACATATATTTGGAGGGAGAGCTAGGTCACTAGTTAAATGTCAAGGTCTGCTAAAATCAAAAGGTGGGAGGGGTGGGTGACAATGAAATCTAAGTAGAAAACCATAAATGTAAAGAAACACCACGATTTCTGGGCTGGAGTGGAATGAGAAAAATGGCCAAAGACAAAGATAGGCAGCCTGGGTCTGGAAGTAATTATGGCCAAGTGAAGACAACTGAATTCCATATTACTTTGGTGGATGTCTGTAAAGGCAGTTTGGGGAGGTATTTTGGTAAGGTTTACTTTTTGGAGCTTAGCAACATAAATTTGTTGTCACTGAACTATTAAATAAAATAGACACATGTTGGCAAAGAGTGCACAGCCGAGGGATGGAACTGATTAAGGGACAGCCTATGAAATAATAGCTTAAATGGGCCCACTGCAGGATTTTAATATCCCATGACAACACTCAATTGTCAAATTCTGCTGGAGTGTCCAGGATGCTACTAAAATTAAGCCAGAAATTCCTAGATTTATTCTATTTTTTTTACAGCTAAGAACAGGAAATGCCAGTAAGCTGTGAGAATCGGAGCAAGAAACAAGAAACTGGGAAGAAAAGAGGATGGCCTAAAATTTTATGAGATTTCTGCCATTAAATCTATAACAAATGTCTTTCACCTACACACGATAAAGAGGCAATGTGGGATTTTAATTGGACTTTTGGCTTTTCTTCATTTGATTTAAACCTAGGTAGAATTTCAAACAATAACACTGGAACACCTGGTTAACACGTTAGATGATATGTATAGTTGTAAATTGTGGTTTTAATAGGTGCTCACTGGGGGATTGCAAAGGGTCCCATTGTTCAGCTTGGCAGATATTAAAAAAAGTTCATGAACTACTGGGATTTAAAACCTGCTCACATGATTTTAATATTACTCCAGTAATGTAATTTGATAATTTGACCAAACTTGCGGCCAATTTGTGGACAGCGAGTCTGATGGTCACGTTACGTGATTAAAGCACCCTGGTACGGGACTAAGCATAAGGCCTGGGTTAATTTATTGCAACAGGCCAAGCTGGAGAACAGCACCAGTGACTGAAATCTGATAATCATCATATTACATGGGCATAATCAAAGAAATGCCCAGAGGAAACCTGCTGCCAAGAAAAAACAGCCCAGGAACACTCAGCACATTTCCACTGCAGGAAACACCTCAGTCAAGCTTTTTGGCAAGGAAGCTTCCTCTTCCTTCCTGGTTCAAGAGTAAGGACTCATCAGGTCTAAAAGACACCAGTCACTTGAAATAATTGTTTTTTTTAAATGTTTTTATGAATCTTTGGTCTATTTATGCCATCTGAGTTTCCATTCTGACTTTTTCATAATCAATAGAGGAAAGAGGACTGCTAAAGGGGAAGGATTAATGGAACTGGTTTGGATCAGGAGAGGACATTTCAAGGAAATCCCACCGCATTCCCCCTCCCTGCCCCGTGTTTCACTTTGCAGAGAGGTTCTCCAGCATGTGAGCTTGGGATGATTGAACCTTCACAGGCCCAGCTGGCTGATTGGTCCTCTACCCTCCCCAAATGATGGAGCAAATCAAGGTGACATCCAACACAGGATGTCATCAAATGGTTGAGAGGACCAGCAGATCCTAAAACCCGACGTGGGTGGTGGGGCTGAGCAATGGGGGTGGCGGTGGTGCTGAGCCTCCTGCCAGGGCCACCTGTGGGGCTGTGTCCCATCCTGGGATGGTTCTGTTGGACGTCCTCCCCCATGGCTGAGGGTGGTGCTGAAGCACTCCCACCACAGCAGGTTCCCCATCCTGCTCTTCTCTGCCTGCTGGCCTCAAGGGTCTCCTACTCCAGAGCAGCTCAGCCCCTGAACTTGCCTCTGCTCCCAGGTGAGACACCAAAGTTAAAACCTTGAATTGCAGAACCACAGAATCGCTGAATAGTTTGAGTTGGAAGGGACTCAAAGGGATCTTTGAGTCCAACTCTTTAATGGCCCATGCAGGGATCAAACCCTGGCCTTGGTGTTATCAGCACCCTGCTCTGATGATCTGAGCCCACCTCAGGGTCAGACTGTAAATATTTCCTCCTTCTTTCTAGAGTTGATGCTGAAGAGATCTTGGGCAGGGATATAAATGTTAAGAGATAGTTTTTTTGTTTGGTTTTTTGGGGGTTTTTGTTTGTTTGGTTTTGTTTGTTTTGTTTGTTATTTTTTTAGCTGGAGTACTTTATCCTTCCAGGCACAGCAGCAAAGTTTTCCTCTGCTGCTCACCTGCTGGAATGGCAGTTCTTGTTTCTCCAGCTCCCGCTCCCTGCCCTACTCCCTTTGTTCCACCTCTGCTTTCATTTGACTGGATATTTGTTCCTAGGCACCTTTGTTGAGTTTCTTTAGCAAGTTGAAATAGTATAAAACTTTTCCCACGTCTCCATTTCTCTTTACTCTCCTGTAACTGTACACCTTGGTTTCCTCCTCCACGTCCCACTTAGAAATCTTTCACAGATAACAAGGCCTCCCCCAGGCCCTGATTCAGCAAAGCACTTAAGCATGTGCTTAACTTTAAATACCTTTGTAAAAGCTTTTGCTGAATCAGGATCTTAGCATTTCTCCTCATCTAACTGCTGTTCTCCCATGGTTATTTCAGTATTTGCTTACAGGAAAATCAGAGCAGAGTCCATGGATGATGTCAGCAGATTTTCACCCCATCCAGATGAAGCATTTAGATGCACTCAGCACAAGAGTGTGGGTAAGGACATGCAGCAGGTAATCTGATGCCCACCAGGCTCTGTTCTGTGGGTTTTGTCTGTAAAAAAGTTTTGAATACTCCCACTACAGAGTCAGTTCCACCAATGGCTTGTAGCAGTGAGGATGACAAACCTCGCAGGCATCTGAGGATGTGTAGGATTTCATCTCAGTTTCCAGTAAGAAATTTATATCCGAATACCAGCCATATTCAATCACTTGATTTTTACAAATTTACTTCAAATGGCTGAGCTAGAGCTCTCTGTTTTTTTCCCTAACAGTTGCTAAGTACAGTTGTTTTTTAAAAAGACTTTATTGTCTTTAATAAATTGTTGATACATTAATGTTTAATTCTGTTTGCCAGGAGGCAGCAGGGTGATGAGTCTGTAATTTATTTTAAAAGATATCCTGGACCAGTGCAAATATGACTGCAATTATTCACTGCAGCTGCAGTCAGCTGTCATCCACACCACCCCTGCCAACCACTTCCTTTGGAATATATTTTATATACTCTGCTTACACACAGCACCTTTTACTTTCAAACTGCATCTGCATCAAAAGATTTTGAGCAGCAAATTGAGTTGCAGACCTGGTCTGGTGAGGTTTGGACTGAAATGATCTTTAAGGTCCCTTCCCACCCAAATAATTTTGTGTTTCTATGAAAAAGGACCATTCTATTCAGTATTATGTTTTAATATTCCTGCTCTACCATAGTTTCCCACTCTCCCTTTCTCTGCTCAAGAACTCAAGGGCTCAGAGGCAACCAAGACCAGAGAATTTTTGGACAAAATCTTTGATGTCTGGGAGCAAAGCTGACAGAGGGAGGAGCTCATGGAGTTCTTCATGATCACACCTCAGCAACCCGGGAAGTACAGGGCAAACACAAAGAACTCAAATGATATTGGAAGATTTAATTTCTTTTTTCTCTCTAATAAACAATCAAGTTAAGTCAGGGGCAGGTCTAAAATTTTTTCTTCCCCTGCAGCAGTTTGATGAATTGCAAATAATTTCTTGAAGTTTTTCCTCTTTTCCTGTCTCAGATGGGAGAGAAGTTGATGTTTTCTAAAGGTTCATGTCATTAAAAAAAAAAAAAAAAAAGAAGAACAGGCACCCTCTCATAGGATCTAACACCTGTCTGGGTTGAATACATGTTTGGGGGCAAATTGCAAGTACATATAAAAATCTTTTTGCAAGTCCCACATTTGCTTTGATGTGTGATGTGAACTGGATAATAGCAAGGCTGTGAGTATTTGGGGTTCATTAAACCCCATGCTATCAAAATGTGGTGTAACTTAATCTCAAGAGTGTTACATGTCCTTCCTTCTCTCCAGTCTAACGGTTTTTATGGACTAGAATTGATTTTCTTCATTTTTGAAAATTGCTGGACAAGTTCAAAATTTAAATAGAAATAAATTATAATTAACAGAAGAAGGTGATTTGTCCCAAATACTAAGGAAATTCGGGATTAGACCGGAATGTGTTATTTAACACCACAGGACATTGTCCAGCACTGAGCTTTGAACAGAAGTATTTAGAAAAATAAACAAATTCCTCCTTATATGCTGAAGGCTCAACACTGACCTAACGACTCCATGGGAAGCTGAGGTCATCCCAAGAAATTCGTGGGAATTAGTGTTTGTATGGGTGTGAGGAAATCTCTGTGCTGGACAGCAGACTGGAGGAGATGCAAAACTGTCCCTGGTAGCTCGAGGAAGTCACTGAGAGAAGGATTTTTCAAGAATCTTGTGCACTAGAAACAGGAGTGGAAGGATCCCAACTATTTTAATTAAATACACTTCCTGCTTATATAAAAGATATGTGGGGAAAAACCTGATCTTCCAAGAGATCCAAGCCAAGTGGATCTCAAGCAGATCCAGCATAACATGGGGCATCTTGCTGAACACTGGAGTCCCGATGGGCCCCTGGAGAAGGGCACACAAATGTCCATTTCTTCAGGCTCCCCATTGCACACGCCGAGCACACAGTGCTGGAAGACAGCAGGGTCTCTGAAGGCCCAGCCTGAAATCTTTAGCAAACCCCATGTGTCTTTCATTCATTTCAATAGGAAACGTCGTGGGACTCGGGAGATTCCATTCATTTTTTCCAGCAGTTGTAGTGAACGTGTCAGATTAAACCCCGCACGCCTGAGCTGCAAAGGAAGTTCCCTCTTCACAGCAAACCATGCAATTTAATACTGCTCAGGCAGTGTTTAGAGAAGAGGTTTAATTGGGATGTTCCTTATTGTGGGCAATATTGGGTTATTTTTTACGATCTGTGAGGAAGGACACGCTGTGAAGCCATGTAAACATTGTGTGTTTGGCTGCTGAACACCAGTAAACAGCAGCGGAACGGCGCTATCAGATGTTCAATTTAAACACACACCCAGCTACCTCTCCTCCTCTAAATCAACAGTTTCCCTCCAGAGTGATGTCAATAGACTGCTGCACATGGTACTTTCTTTTTTTTTAATAATATCTTCATTTTAATGTGGATATTGCCTTTTCACCTGGGAGCAGGGCTCTATTGAAATTCTAATGGGAGAGCGTATTCTTTAACATGAGAATACCGAGGGCCTGCGTAGATGCGGCGCAGAATGAGAGATGGAGCATTAACTGATTTTTCTCCCTCCAGAAGAGAGGCCTATGTGGGTCAGACTCGCAGGTTTTTCTCCTCCTATTTGCCTTTAGTTTCATAGCAACAATAATTTTAAACTTTATATGCAGCGGAAGAAAAAGGAATCCAAATGCACCTGAATTACTGTACTGTACAAGGGAATTTAATTAAGAATATACACATTAGAATTTCAGTGGGAGCGCCTATTTAATGTTACTTTATTAAGCCTTCTATCAAATCCTTTTTTATGTATATCAGTTGATATACAATTAATCTGCTCTCTTGTGAGAAAAAAATAGCACCTGAGGTGGATGAAAAGTGTCAGATTATAATAATTATAAGCAGCTGTTCACTTGGAATCACCTCTGGCCTACATGGGGGATGCTGTGAGCTACCACTTCTCACAACAGACCACCTCATTAGACTTGACCTTCCCAGCTGGGTATTTCATTTGTGTTTTTTTAATGGGTTTGTATACT